>NC_050467.1:40975691-41275691 GCF_013373865.1 Monomorium pharaonis | reverse complement strand
TAACATAAGCAAACGACTTTGAGTCAACGTGAACAATCGTAAAATTTACATTGCCTTGGCTTGGAATACGTCGCAATTACAAACGGATCAATGGACGTTTTTAAGATTTCTTGTGGTCTTGAACAGTCGTTTTTATGATCTGAGAAACTACGCAGAAATATTGCAAGAGACTTGTAACATAGTGGATAGAAAATAAACTGTAAGGTGTTTAAATAAATAAAGAAAAAGTTAATCTACTGGTGTTCAAAAATAAAGTTCAATGATATATAAATGTGTAAGCTCCATGAAATTCAATGTTTTAATTAATAATATGATTAAGAGATATAATTTGGTTTTAAATTTATTCACGTAATTCAATACATTTTCTTCAAAGATTTTATAAAATATCTAAAGTAACATATATATATATTTTTTTATTTTTATGGTCATTAAATTATCACAAGTTATTAAATATATAAATAAAACTGTTAGACATATTTACTAATAATTAAATATTAACTAAAAAAATAATTTCTAAAAGTTTTGAGTTTAATTTCTTAAAATTAAAGTTTATAAAAACTAAGATTAGATGGATTAATATATATATTTTTTAAAATTAAGTTAAAGTTAATAGTTTATAAAAATAATTTAGTTGCATTAAAAATTACATAAGCAAAAATTTAACTTAGTTAAAAGTTGCTTTAAAATTAAGTTAACTGTAATTAAAAATTAATTTTAAAAAGTATTATTTTTATATTAAATTTGAGAATGTCAAAATTAAAAAAAATAGACTACTTTAAATAATAATGTTTATAATCTAGATTCTTGGGTAAACCTAATGTTTTATTTTAAACTAAGCTTATATAATAAAAAAGTCTTGTTTTTCTACACATTTTCTTCATAGTTAAATTTTCAACTTGGAAAAAACGTTAATAAGCTAGATGTTATGTGTTTAAAAATCACTAATTAAAGATAAAAATTTGCTCACTTAAAATTAATCAAGTTAAGTTAAAAGTTATTTACTTTTAAATTTTATTATTTAACTTTAGACTTTGAAATTAGTTACTAGCCAACCTCGACAAAAAATTTTCTTACAGCGTTTCATAAAATTGAATCTTCCATTCTTTAAATATACATTTAAATGTGTTTTTCGTACTTCCATATATGCGTATATATGGAAGTACTATTTTAAAAGATTCTCACCTACGGTTTTAAGCGACGACGACGATCGATCGAGTTCCGGTGAAGAAACTCCGTCAAAAATATTAGCAACCCCCTCGACAAGTCGCAACTCGAGAGTTCCTCACTCGCGGACGCACCTGCTCGGGAAGGGTTTCACCACTTCACAGTTTGCTCTTGAAAACGCGATGGCGGTACTTCCGCGATTACGGTTGACGAAGGCGACGAAAGCTCGACAGTACGAACGCCGTTGGTCTCAAACGGTGACTACCGTCGCCATCGCCGTCGCCATCGCCGTCATGCCGCGTGCCGTGGCGGACGCTTAGTAGAATCTTATGCCTTCGTATTATATTTAGCGACGCGATATCGTTTCGTGTTCCCCCAACTGACCATCCGTCCAGCAGCCGACGTCCACGACCTCCGGGAGACGATTCTGCGCTCTGATGCGGCATGCGCACGCGGCGCGTCGCGGCGCCCATCGTACGCCGCACGCCGTCGCGACGCTGCGCCGTCGGATATCAAGAGGGTGATTTGGCAGAACAATTCGGAGAAAAAAAAATTCTACCGGCATATGCATTCCGGTAAATCCGGATGTTCACTTATTAAAAAAAATAGTTTTTTTTATAAATATTTTCTTACTATTTCTTTCTTTTATATAGGTTTTAACTTGAAAGAAGAAAATTAATAAGTTAATAATTTAGGTGTTTTAAAAGTCGCTAATAAAAATAAAAAATTAATTTATTTAAAATAAATAAATTTAATTTTAAAAAGATTACAGATAAAATAAATAAATAATAAAAAACATTAATAAAGTCTCAAAACTTAGTAGGCAATACAAATTTTACAAATATAATTTCGGAACATCTGCACTAAGGTCCCTTTGAATCTCTTGATTTGGTAATTGACAGTTTGTTTATATTAAAAATATTTAATTACTATATTAAACTAAAATCTATTTAACTTACAAAATGTTTTACCCTGATTTTTAATTGATTTATAATGATAAATCTTCACTTCAATAATATAAATTTTTTTTACCGCTTTTATACGTTGAAATTAGTCAGATAAAAATTGTAATTATTATCAATTTTTAAATAATATTTGATAATGTATGTTATTATATAAGAAATAACTAAAATTTTGTAAAATATAATATTTTAAAAGTAAAATTCAATATTATAAGTAATTATTAATAAAAATTTACATTTTTCTTTATTTTTTCACGTTTCTCGTTAGTGCTTGTCGAGCCATATTTCTCTTTATATAATGCATCGGAAAGAGCCTCTCGAAGTTCCCTCGGGAAACACCGCGGAGCCACATTCTGAGTCTGAAATGACTCTTATCGCTCTGAGGAAAGTCCCTGGACCCGTGGCAGAAAGTGCCATAGCTTGACTTTGGCTGTTATCCTCCGTCGTCTTCGCGAATCTCAGGAAAGGAAGCCATCCGGCTGATCCTTCGCGATGGGCGGAAGTGTATTTGTCAAATTAAAGTAATGTGTGTTGGAGCGTTGTCTGTATCTCTCTTCTCGTCCGAGAAGGAGCGACACGTGGAACCGAACAGGGCTTACCATACGAGGAAACTTCGCCTTTTTTTTTCATCACCCTAAAATGTAAACTACAGTCGGACCAAAGAGAAACTGATCGGATTTCTACAAAACTAATAATTTTTGACAAAACTTTCAATCTCTTTGAACATTGAACGTTTTTAATGTAATGTGGAACAAAATAAAAAAATCATGGACATAGCACGGAAGAGAACCAAAATTATCTACAGATCTTCATGGACATTGATAACGTAGTTAGCCGCGTAATCGACTTTTGCACGGATATGCGAATGTCGGATATTACGGTTGCATGCGACCGCTCCACGCATCGCGATCTACGTTTAAATGAGGAATACACTTTGGAAATGCAAGATTAATTACCGATGAAGCGATTTTTACCGATGCGATATCACTCGCGGCCTTTCCCGCGCGATCGACTTTTGCACGGAATTATTGTCGCATGTTACAATCGCGCGACCGTTCCACACGTCGCGATTTACGCTACGAACGAGGATACGCGTTCAAACGGAACACGGTACAAGATGAATATACGTTATAATTACCAATTAGACAAATTGCGATGCCACTCGATCGGGAGCTAATCTGTCCCGTGCCCCGTTCCGTTCCGGAAAGAAAGTGAACCCAGCGTCCCGTTCCGTTCCGAAAGGCATGTGAACCCCTATAACAGAGAACTATGTTAAGTTGGCTCGAGCCAGAGATGATCATCTCTAGCGCTAACTTCACGCGTCAAGATGAGTGCTTCTGCGATATATATATATATATATATATATACCGTTTTGAACTTTGCGTTTTTCACACTAATAAAGCTAATTATTATTAATTCATGTATATATATAATAATTCATTAATTATTATCATTTCACAAATTGTAATTACTTTTACATAAAAATAAAAAGTATGCGTAAATTAAAATATGAGTCAAATCGATCTCCCACATCGATCGATAATTGATTCGATAGATTCGATATATATATTATGAAAACAATTATCATTAAATATTATATTATTAAATAAATTATTTTATCTATACTATATTAAATTTATATAAAGTAACAGAAAAATATTGTTTTTTTAATAAAAATGTATTTTTTATTTACAATAATTTGTTCAGTCGGTTTTGGGAACATTGATTCCGTCGTGACGGAACTAACCTTCGGACGAAACTAACCTTGAAAATACCTCTCTGTTTTGATTTTACTTGGAAGGAGTTTAATGTAGCAGGTTTAATTAATTAAGAAAGAATGGGATGCGACGACGACGAAACGCATAATATCCAGTTTAAAAAGAAGAAGAAGACGAAATCTTTAAGGAAACTCGAAGCTTCTCGGTTTGACAGCGAGGGAGAGAAAATGTCCAAGTTAGGATTCCACATTATTCTGTTTTTAATTAATTGTGTAGCATAGAACTTAGATTAAGAGATTTATTTCAAGGAGAAAGTCGAGGAGATGAAGATCATTCAGAAACTCCGCGAGATACCGGCTGGCGTTGATATTGTTGGTTTGGCGCTTGAAGAAAGCGTCTCATTCGTGTGTTGATGGTAAGACAATTTTATATGTATACGTAATAAAAGTAAAATACACGATAGATAGGAAAGGTAACGCGAGATCTATGTTAATTTAGTCGGATCCGGATTTAATGAAAACCGGAGGAGTGATAAATATGGCTGTGCTGAAGAATACAAAACATAAGCTCAATGATGCATGACACTGACACTAGAACGCTATTTAACACAGAGATCAATAAACGCAATGAGGACGTAGAAATATACGTACGGCGACGTTTGGTTCTTTCTCTTTCACGCTTATTATCGATATTTAATTAATTATAAGAGAATGCATATTGTTGGAATTATTAATCATTGCATTTGTATATCTTGTATCCTTATATAACTATTTCTGTTTACAGGGTCAAGTATATAGAAGAAGAATTGTCAAAGCGCAAAATAATAATGATGCAGCGAATAGTATGAATAATGATAAGGGATCACCATTGTTCACCAGAGAAAGCAGCATTGTGCTGAGAAAAAATGCACTATCAAAGAAAGAAAAATGTACTACATTTGAGGAAAACGAAAAAATAACGGAGAGAAGACGATGGACAATTACCATTATGAAAGATTTAAAAAGCAATTCAGACGATTTTGAATTAAACTTGTATAATTAATTATCTTATTATAGTTTTTAAATTTATATAAGTAAACGTTGATGATTTCTTATATTAGATGTTTTTTTAATTGTAATTTAAAATTAAGAATAAAGAAATAATAAAAAAAGGATCAAGGAACAATGCAATATTACGATAATTTTATTTATATTCGCATACATTCATCCATCGAAAAGCATCCATTAAATGTGCATTCCAGTAAGCTTTGCTCTGCAACAATATAGTGTTTCTCATTTACCTCATTAGTAGTCTTCTTGGTTGCTTGCTTATTTTTGGGTGTAAATATTTGCATTTTCTGCAATTAAGTGAATAAATATAAAAAAGAAAAATTTGACTTACAATAGCTTAAGCAACAAAAATTATCTTATTTTACTATTTTAGATAAATAATTTTTAAATGAATAAGTGGATTAAAAAGAAACCTTTACACGAGTGTTTATTAGAGTTTACTACATTAATGCACACCATAAAACAATTTTATCGACAATGTCGAAAAGTGAATGTAGTACGTAGTTTCTACATCCACAATTTGGCGCTGATGCTACTATAGCTCTATTAACCTGAGATTAATGTATATGTAATATAAAAAATGGCCGCTTTCAGGATTAAGCACGCTATTAAATTAGGAAGATCTCTTTCGAGATTGAGATTAAATAGAAACGTACAGGAGAAATTACTTCAGTCACAATGCCAACGATTATCAGGTTTGTTAGACTTTTATTTTTATCTAAATGTGTTACACTATTGCATACTGTGTACAATTTTTTTATTAATCTGTTTCTTTTTTTATAATATAACTTGTATTTTTTAAATATACAACTTTGACCAAAAGTATTAGACACTTTATATCTTTTCATATATCTAAAAGTTTTTTATCTGTAATGTTTTCTATTACTGACATAAATTTAAATTATTCTTGAAATATGTTAAAGAATAATTACTATTTTAATTTTTATTTAAATCCAATTAAAAATATTTTTTTAAATATAAAGCCCTTGCCTAATACTTTTGACCAAAGTTAATACAGTTTTTAATATCAAGGGGTATTTAAATTGTTTTTAATTTTATAGTTATTTGCAATCATGTACGATATTGGTCGTCTCAACCAGAGGCACAAACTACAGAGTATCATAATATTATAAAAGACACAGAGAAATCTATAGGTAACATATTCAGTTGTAATTAAAATAATTATATCTGACATTGTTTTCTAGAAGAATATGACAGGTGAAATATTTTATCATGTGCAGGTGAAGGTGCTAAACATGAATTTCAGTCAGAGACACAAATGTTACTACAAATCGTCGCAAAGTCATTATATTCGGATAAAGAGGTAAATAAATATTAATCTTTTAAAATCAATTATAGCAATTACAATTTACAATGATTACATCAATTAATTTATCTACCAGGTATTTGTACGGGAACTTGTGTCAAATTCGAGTGATGCACTGGAGAAATTACGATACCTACGTCTAAGCGACAATGAAATCGCACAAGCAGCTGGTGAAAGGAACTTAGAGATACATATCGGAACTGATAAACACAATCGTACTTTAACAATCCAAGATACTGGCATAGGAATGACTAGAGAGGAATTAATATCTAATTTGGGAACTATAGCTCGATCTGGCTCTAAAGTAAGTACCCTTGAAATTACACATACTTGCACACATATACACAGAAAAAATTTATAAAATATTCATATTTTTATATAATTGTATTTATATAATATTTTAAAAAGTAAATAATAAGTAATAAAAGTAAAATGAATAAACTAAATAAAAGTAAATTAATATATGTTTATTATATATATATATAAATAAAACATTTCTCTACATATTTTATAGGCATTTCTAGAAAAACTGAAAGAACAAAACTCCAGTGATACTTCCAAAATTATTGGACAATTTGGGGTTGGGTTTTATAGTGCCTTCATGGTTGCTGATAAAGTGGAAGTATTTACAAAATCTTTTGCAAGAGATGCAGAAGGTCTTTGTTGGACTTCAGATGGGTAAGTAATGAGAATAAAGAATATTTATTATTCTTTACATATATTACTGATATTATTAGTATAGTTAAATCTATTATAAACGATAATATTATAAATAATATTTCTATGTATAGATCGGGTACATTTGAGATTTCAAATGCAGATGGTGTGCAGCCGGGCACAAAAATTGTTATACATTTGAAGCCGGATAGCCGAGAATTTAGTGATGAGAATACTATCAATCGTAAGTGCACTGAGCGATAAGAGTATTCACACATTTGTTATTTTATATGCATTTAATAATTTAATAAATTGTATACAATCCATTTAGGTATTATCAACAAATATAGTAATTTTGTCGGAAGTCCTATTTTTTTGAATGGAAAGAGAGTCAATACAATTCAGGTATCGTTAATCGTTTTTTTTCTCTCTAACATTATTTCTAATTTATTATAAAAAAAGATACTTTTTTTTATAGCCTTTGTGGATGTTTGACCCGAAAGATGTCACGCCGTTGCAACATGCAGAATTTTACCGATTTGTAGGAAATTGTATTGACTCGCCAAGATTTATACTACATTATTCGACGGATGTGCCACTGAGTATCAAGGCTTTGTTATATTTTCCGGAGGAAAAACCTGGATTGTTCGATCTGGCGAGAGACGCTACTAGTGGAGTGTCACTCTATAACCGAAAGATTCTAATTAAAAGCAAAGCAGAAAATATCTTACCAAAATGGTTACGTTTCATAAAAGGGGTGGTAGACTCAGAAGATATACCATTAAATCTAAGTCGCGAACTTTTACAAAATAGCACATTAATCGGGTAAGAATTAATATCTGATATTTATACTATTTATTACTATATACAATATATAAATAAAATGTTATTTTGATAGGAAATTGCGAAATGTATTGACCGCACGTATATTAAAATTCCTACACGAGCGATCTACAAAGCAACCGGAAGAATATAACGACTTTTACAAAGCTTATGGCTTGTTTTTAAAGGAGGGCATTGTAACTAGTAATGATCAGTCTGAGAAGGTAATTAATTACTTTTTACGTACAGCTTTGGCCAAAATTATATTAGCACCTATATTTTTTAATATATTTTTAATTTTATACTGGAGATTTTAAACAAAATATAAATTAGCCTTTGTTTTAAGATTGCTTTAAACTTATATATAATGTCAGTAACTAATAGAGAAGAGAGAGAGAGAGAAAATAATAGACAAAGAAATCCTATTAAAATAATTTTAGAAAAATATAAATCCCTAATATTTTTTACTAAAGCTGTAAGAGAATCTATAAAATATAATGATTTATTAATTTCATATCTTATTGTAGGAAGATATAGGCAAACTTTTGCGATTTGAATCTTCTGCTGCTGCTCCGGGAGAATTAGTCAGTCTGCCGCAATATTGCAGCCGTTTGGCTAAAGATCAAAAGGACATATATTATTTGTCGGCACCCAGGTACAGTGAAATGTAGTTTTAATAATTCATGTTAACGTTAACCAGTAATCTGCAAGAGATCATCAAATTTATGTTACAGCCGAACTCTGGCCGAGCAATCGCCATACTATGAATCTTTAAAAAAACGAAATATCGAAGTTTTGTTCTGTTATGAGCCATATGATGAATTAGTATTAATGCATTTGAGACAATACAAATCTAATTTTTTGACATCCGTGGAGAAAGAAATGCGGGATGATACAGAAGCAAATAAACCGGAAAATTTAGGTATAAATCTTATATATTACAACTTTCATAAGAAAAGTGATACAAATCAGAATAACCTTTATTTAAAAGGAAAAAATTGCCTTTTTAAAATTATTTGTGACAGTATCGAACGTAAATTAAATAACTTAGAAGTCATAAATTGCTCGTTTCAAGTTCTTTAGAAGATATTAATTTTTTTATTATTACAGTGTTATATCATAGCCTAAAAATTACTCTTCTTAATTCGTGCATTTTTCCATAAAAAATTCTTTAATTAGAATTCTACTTGTGTATTAATTCTCTTTGATTGAAGGATAGTATATTTAGAGCATACAACATATATGAAATAATATGAAATTTATAAAATTTTAACTGTTGTCTTTTTTGCATGGAGGTGTGATATTTTATGGATTAATTAGAACTTTAAAAATAATTTTGATATATATAATTTTAAACATAATTATATTCTTTGACATAGGTATTATAAATAAAGATGAACTGGATAATCTCGTAAACTATATGAAGAAGATTCTTGACAAGAAAGCGTACGACGTCAAGATGACAAATCGTTTGGAGTCACATCCTTGTGTCGTGACTGTTCAAGACATGGCAAGCGCGAGGCAGTTCATTCGCATGCAGAGTCATCAAATGAACGAGGAAATGCGATATTCCATGCTACAACCGCGTTTCGAGATAAATCCGAATCATCCTCTCATCAAAAAGTTATGTAAGATAACAACTACGGATACCGAATTAGCCGATCGATTGATACAACAGGTATGTTGTAATAAAAAAAATGTTCAAATATTTGATCTTTTAAATGAGTTATCACGACAAATTATTTATCATTGTAGTTATTCACTGGTGCTATGGTTGGAGCTGGGCTAATTGAAGATCCGCGCATATTATTGACACCAATGAATGAATTACTTACCTTAGCATTGAAAAAATATTAAGATAGAAAAAGGTAAAAAAAATCAAGCATCGGATATGGATAAATCAATACTACTCTATGATTTACTTAGAAATAAAGATTCTTTTTATCTGTGTATATGTAACTTTCTCTTTGCTTCTTCATGTCACAGAAGAACATTGAATATCCTGAAATATGACAAAAAATATCAATAAGTTATCTGTTTATTATTTAATAAATTCTTATTAAGGAAACGATATAATTGCGAATAAAGTACAACTTATTGTAGGCAAGATTGGTTTCTTTATTACAATAGGTTGATCTTGTACAAATTAATTATAGCCTTACAATAATAACAAGTCAAGTTCCTCGTTTTCTTAAAAGATTTCATGATATCGATATGTATTCTATTAGCAGGGCTAGATGTTATGGCGAATTTAGAAATTGTACCCATGTTTCCCATATTTTTCTTGTCACAGTTCTATGGTTCACAAAAATGTACATTCAAACTGTTTGAGGCAAACAATAAATAATTTTATAAAATTATTTTATATATAAAATGTTATTCGATAAAATTATTTATTTTTTACACTCTCTCTTTTAATTCTTCGAGAACATAACTCGCGAGTAAGTAGGCCTGAAGCAATAAATAATTTACTGAAAATTATATGTACAAACCATTTGTAATATGCTTTTAATCAATTTTGTACTACATAACTATAAAAGAAGTTAATAATTATTACTTTTAATGTTACTATTTCATCAATTGAAAAATTCTAAAAGACGGGCAATTTTTGTAAGATCATTAAACGATTTCTACGCTATTTATAAAAAGTCCGCTGTTACATCCATATCTACTACTTTACAGTCTTTGACCAATGTGCTTCATCGTTTCTTTTTTTTTAAATAAAATTTATCTAAATGTTTATCTAATATTTGTGCTTCATATTACTGAAATTTTATATTATTTTTAATGAATTTTTATTGTTGCAACCAGTAGAATCAATTTTTTAAATCTTTTTTTGTATGCGATTTTTTAAATATAGTCATTAAAAAATTTCATTAAATAAACGTTTTATTGTATTAATAATCTTCTAAAATTTCAGAAAGTAGAAGCACACCCAATTTTATTAACTTATAAGGACGAGAGACGATGCTTCTGTTCTTGGTCAACATAAAAATCACCCTGTTTAGCATTATTATTATTATGATTCGCTAATGTTATCCTACTAGACACACAAGTAGGATAAGTGGCATCCTTTACAGAACAGGAACATAAGATCGAATTTCTCAACAAAATTCTACACGTATAAAAGAATGTATGTATACCTCACCCAAATAAGCTGCCGTTATACAATATATATCATTGATGAAAAGTATTTTCTAAATGGAAGTGACAATGATTAAAAAACCTTAGACGCGTAAATAGATTGTTCCTTGATTCTTCTATCTCCTTTATACAAATTATAAGAAAGTGCATTGCTTATATGGCATTAAGAATTAATTGGCAGTTTTAAAAAGTATTATATATTATATGAAGGTTTCTATGATGAATATATGAGATGCGAATGGCAGATTGGTAAGGGGCACGAAGAAGTGAATCACCTCGCGCCTCTGAGCAGTCTTATTAAAGATAGTAAATAGATGATAAAGCGTGATGTAAATAGTAGCACCATGTATGCAAATTTATCGGTCGTACTGATGGTGACTGACGAATAAAGAGATAAAAGGAAAAAGAAAGTTAAATAAACGGAACGTTGACTTAGCTTACATATTACGTGGAAGAGGATGTCGCCTCTTTCATCACTCTTCCTTCTTTTCTTTCTTAAATTTGTTATAAAACGCTGAGTAATTAACATTGCAATTATTATGATACAAGTCATAGTATTTGATCGTCGTATAAACATTATTATCATCACAGTAAAAATATTTCATATATTTTTTTTAACTATTATAATCTGTGCAATAAACACATGCACAGCGTGTGTCGCGCACATGTAACCGCGCTCCGTAACGCGAAGGAGGCTGTTTTTCTTTTTTCACTAGAGTCCATTTACTTACAGATTTACACGCTAATCTCCACTACTTGTTACTTAATATATGCATCATTAAGTAGTCCTTCGGTTCTCATTTATACTGTTGTGTGCGAGCTCCATTGTGAACGCGAGCTTCATATTAAAAGAAATTAATATATCAATCGCCGATATCAGCTGACGGTCATGATCATCGCTTTGTAATGAAGTTGGAGTAAAAAATAAGTAAATAAATAAAATTCGTTCTCTAAAGAAACGTGCTATCTTATCTCGTGCGTGCCCGTGCGGTCGAGTGCTCGGGAGTGCGCGGCGCGGAAAGCGCTACATTTTCATCATCAAGTCATCAAGCAAGATCAAAGAGAACAGCTTTCAAGACGCTGACTTCTTTTCTTTCCGATTCTTTCTGATTCCAAATTTTTTGCTCAATATTTAACTTATGCAACTCAATTGTTAATGTACGAAATTTCTTCAGTTCAATTATCTTTGATTAAAATATTAATAATTAGACTGTTCGGGATCGCGCCGCTGTGAGGGGCAGGATGAACAGCCTCGCGGCGGCGCGAAAGTACGGGATGCCACCGCGTATGCTGTACGACATAGTGAAGAAACTCGACATCCCGATGTCGTTCAAACGGTCGCCGAGAATGGCACGCTGAGGAATTCAAATATCCTGCAATCGGTGAGCCCGGGGCATGCCGATCCACTCCAGTCTGAATACGACGCAAACCCAACGCGATGACCACGACCGTCAGCTGACATCGGCGATCGATATATTGATTTCTTCTAATATGAAGCTCGCGTTTACACTGAAGCTCGCACACAATACTACATAATCAAAATAACGTCAGTTAGCAAATAGTAAAAATACATAAATATCTATGTATCCTTTGCACTGGAATTATAGTTGTTGGATTAATACGTTAAATTTAAACGATAGGTCATTTAAACAATAATCATTGGTCTGACGACACGGTCGTGATTAATTTCATTTTTTTCTCAAGTAATGAATTCTCCTTTTTCTTAATCAATATAATTTCTTACGTGTCCTCATAGTTGCCACATAGTTTATTTTTCTCTAACAAATCTCATCTCCTTGGGTAGAGTCAAAAAGAATATTTTCAGTTGTTACGAAAATAAAATAGTATTAAGAATGTATGCAGTATATAGCGTTATCTAATATGTAATTATGCAATTTTCTTCTTGATTAAACAAATAATTCATATTTACATTGCATATTAAATAGGATCGTGCAAAGATTTTAATTTTCGGGAAACCTTTTTAGTGCAAAAGTGAGAATGGGAATCCCAAATTTGGATTACTACTTTATGAATTTATAAATAAAATTTAGATACAAATGCTGCTTTTCATTTACATCAAAACTCAGATAATTCTCACTTGTGACGTCATAACTCAGTTAAATGCACGTTCCTTTTGCATTCTCACAAGTGAGATTCAACTGAGTTTTTTCCTACAATCTGAGCAATTTCAAGACCGTGTGCTTTACTGAGTCTTGCATACTCACTTTAGAAGTGAGGTTATATATTGAGATAATTTTGTCATTAAAATAAGCGTGACCACTTGCATATTTCTTTAAATCACTGAGTAATGACGTCATTATCCAAATATAAAATACTCACATTATTGAATGACTCAGTCTCACTTTCAGATAAATGGAAAGCAGCAAAAATTAATTTGAAACAATAGTTTACAAGAAGTTTTAGGAACTTAATTATAATGCATCCTTGCATATTTTGCACGATCCTTGCAATTAGAAGAGAAAAGATGGCTTGAAAATAAAAAAACGTACCAATATTATATGTTCAGATATCTATTTTTCTATTATCAAGCCATAAAATTATGTCAATCTGTATTTTGGATATTCGTTTATATATAGTAAATGCGAAAATATTCATATAAGATATGAAAATATTTTTAGAAAGTAAACAACAGTTAATTAACAATATATTAACAACGTAATAGATATATTCCTAAATGTTATTTTTTTTAATAATTCTAAAAAATGCAGTAATTAAATTACTCTAACAATAATAAAAAATGAAAAAATAATATATTAAGGCAAAAAAGTATTGTCACAGTCGAAAAATTTAACTTTTAAGATTTTAGAACATGATTACTTTTGTTCTCTTATTCACATTAGAACAGAACGTTACGTTTTCTAATTATGACGAATTAATAATATCAATTTTACTGTGTTATTCAAACAAAATGCAAAGCTAGAGAAAGTAAAGAACGAAAAATTATTAGTTGCATAATCTGTGTGAAATTAAACAAATAAATCTAGCAAATGAAGGTAAATATATAAAAAATATTTCATTAATGATATCTTCAAAATATTTCTAGATGTCTAGAGGTCTACTCTTTAGACACCTTTATCTAAAAAGATTTTATTGAAGTTAGCTTTACAGGATTTCTAGAAGATATTTACTGATATCTAAAAAAACACCTCAAAAGATATTTTTAAGATATTTATCACATAAGATGTCTTTTAAATTTCTAAATGACTGTATTGCTAAGGTTCTGAGTAAATGACAAAATAATAAGAAAATAACAGCTTCGCAAAAGTAATCATTATAATCTTAGAAGCTAAATTTCTCAACTATACGAATACTTTTTATGCATCCAAATAAAACTTTTTAGTATCTCTTATTAGAATAATTTCATTATTACATCTTTTTAGTTAAAATAATATTAAGGAATATTATGTTCGTTGCTACAAATTGTTAAAGTTTACTTTCTAAAAATTAGTTTTTTTATATTTTTCCTGGATGAATATTTTTTGCATTTGATGTGTATATTACTATGACATACATACTTAATGTATCTGATAATAGTAAAATAAATAGAACAGAAACTCTCGAAATGTTTTCGATTCCAATATGATGCAACATATATCCTGCTTGCGAATGTAGGATACACAACTATTCGCGGGATTAGTTTGCAAGATTAAGTACGCTGATGCTTGAACTCTACCTGCAGGAGGAGATTTGAGGCGCAATTTTTCATGTCATATATCGTACGCGCGCGGTTGCGTTCGGAACATGTACTCGGTGGCTTCGTACAATGAGTTTCTCTTATTTCATAGCTGCCTCTGTACAGACTGTCTTATTTTTCTACGGCGATATAACATTTTATGTACAAAATTGCATATTCACAGACATTCGCGCGTCTCAATCGTAGAATCAGAACGGAGAGACACGCTTTTCTCGCGCGTTTCAATCTATCCGCGTACTCGGGCACCACCGTTCGTCACACTGAGGTCTGCGTGATGCTGTTCCCCGACAGCCACAAGCGCCCGTTGCTTTTCTGATCCGCGATCTCGTACTCAGAATCGTCGATCTCGCAGAGATTCGTGGAGAGATCGCTGTTACTGGTCGCGCCTAATAGCGAGTTCCTTTCCTCGAGTGTGGTGATGACGGAACCGATCTCATCTTCTTCGATCACCTTGTGGCATCGGTTCCGGCGGGTGCTCGGAAAACCATAAGGCACTACGTCGTCTTCTTCCTCGTCTGACTCGAGGGTACTGAGACGGCCATTGAGCGGGTTCGTCTCATTATCGGTGTCGGTGTGAATATTATAGTGCGGTAGGTATGAGTTTGGATGGCGCAGATAACTCTCGGAGCTCTTATACTTGTACTCACCCTCACCACCGCTGTCGAGAGGGTTCAGACGTTGCGTTTCCGCGCAATGATACTGTTCCGAAAACTCGGTTCCGCACTCGGAATCACCGACGTACTCAGATTCCTGATCTTCGTTTAGGGTCTCAATGTCCCTTGTTGGATCTACTGGACCGTGCACTGTAACAGAATTATGAATATTACATTTCTATAAAGTCAAATTATGTATTGTAAGACAGTATTATAATTGTTTTAATTAATGTTTTAATTAATGTTATTAATGGAATAACAAATTAAAATAAAAAATGTACATATGATATTAAAATATTATACATACATTATACATATAGTTTAAAAAAATACCAGAACAGAATTATTATATTACTTACAGAATTACTGTAGTATTTTTTAAATATGAATTTGTTGTCAAATTATGTCATCATAATTTTGAGAAATTTGTAGTTGCAAAACAGGATTATTTTTATGTATTTTATCGTATTATAATTATACTATGAGACGGAACTGAAAAGTTTTTGTAAAATTAAATATGTTAGAATTTTTAACCTAAAATTTTAATTTAAAAGGAATTTTTCTCGTCATGCGTAAATAATACGTGGTTATTTAATGATACTAATTTGTTTGAAATTCACAATTCTTTTGTTATAATAAAAAATTGTTAAATTGTTAAGACGGTATTAAATATACAATTTGATTCTACAATCTATGTTAAGCGTATAGGACATGTGTTAACAAAATTGCTAGATTTATTGCGACAATCTAACACAAGTTTTCTATTTCAAACATAAAACTCAATATACTTGTGATAATATTAGTAAAAATAATAAAATTGCCAAACATCAATATTACACTAATCATGCTGATGCAGGGAGGTGAATCAATGTGCATGCACCTCCATACTTACTCATTGGTAATTGATGAGTATTAGACTCATTACTCTCATTGCTATGGAAGCTGGACGAGTCTGGGACTTCACTGCCGGGTACCTCCGTGATGTTAGGCAAGGGATTTTGACTCGGTCTCACCCAGTCTGAGCAGTCCCAGTGATACCCTAAAAGCATTGCAGACAACGACTGTACTCCGACGCGCTACATGCGATGCAACAAAGTGATGTGCGGTAAAGTGGGAGGCAGATATACGGTGCGAGAGCATAATAATAGCACTCGATTGAAGACAGATAGTGCAAGCGGAAAAGCAAAGACCTAAAGATGTATCTAAGATCGAGTATCCTAAGATCGCACACCTTTGTGGCTACAGCAACTTCTGGCAAATTCACAAGATTTTACTGATAGCCGTCGTCAATGATATATTTTTACATTTTTAACATTTGGATTGTTGTTTTACGCCTTTCTAACATATGTTAGGTATTTCTAAATTTTAAGAGATGATGCGCGATTTACAAGATACTTTGTATCTTGGATCATTATGAGCGAGCTAGTTTAACTTACCGCCGACGATGCGAGGATCATCCTCGATGGACGTGACGGAGGCGATAGAAGACCCAATCGCGTGAGGCGTCCGCCGAGACGAGTTTAATAGAAGTCCTCCAGTGGTCAGCTCTGGTACCACTGGGCTCGCTCGTTTCAGGTCTGTTAGTACACACAACACACGAAACACACCGGTGTTAATAGAATAGAAATAATCGGTTATGCCGGATGACGAAGAGATCACAATAAAAGAAAAAAAGAGAGAAAAAGAACCACGAGTAAAAGAGCGAAAAAAATTTAAGGGAAAAAGTTTCGTCTGAGAAGAGATAATAAAAAACGAGGATGTGCCTAGTGCTCCACCTCTTACAATCGCATCATGCCACAAGCGAAATCAATAGTAAAAAGCTACCGGAAGCCCGAGGGTCCCTCTTTCACTGGACGCGGACACGGTTTAACTTACCGTTCTTGATTTTCGTGGTATCGGTGATGAAGGAAGCCAGCTGCATTTGCTCCTGCCAGGTAGGCTTGTGTAGACTGTCCGTATCGCTGCCAGTTGCATTTCCGCTGACCGGGTTAGCGAGGGTCAGGGACGGGGGTGGTACGGGGGTACTGCGATTCAAATTTCGCAGGTAATCTGGCGGGAAGTTCTCGAGCTCATCGCCCGCGCTGCCGTAGCTGCGCAGGGTGTCCAAGTTATTCAGAGCCACCGCCGCTGAGTTACCATACGTGACGGGCTCGTTGTTCGAGCTCGGGGTGTAGGAAGCGGGTCTAGGAGGGCATTGGGGAGGTTCTCTCTGCAAAAAAAAGAATTATACGTAGACCTTAGACGGGATCGTCGCCGCAACGAGGGAAGTTGCACCATGTCGGCCAAACCAAACAAATTTGCAAACAAAAAATAAAACTGCGTTAATGTCGATTACTAAATAGCGATTGTATACTACAAAGAACCTGAAGGCACTATATTGTAGTTAAGAGTGAAATCTCTTAAAGTCTCTATCATGATACACTGAGAAAAGGAAGTTGTAAACTTGGCTAAATTTTTCAATTTGATTAAGGGGAACAGGATCGAATCAAAAAATAGAGTATTTTTCATTACCATATAAACTTTTATTTAAAAAACTAAATAAATAATGTGTTTTGGAAAATATGTACAAGTTAACAATTTTTTCTCAGTACATGACAATTGAAATAATGCCTTTGGATAAATATATGTTGATCCTCGAAAGTTCATGCTTTAATATTATGTCTGATGATAAGAAATAGTCAATCTAAATATAATAATAGTAATACCTGTATGACTTCCAGATTGCTTAGTTTTGAACTGCGCTTGAACTCGTGTTCTTGTGGTCTTGCAGAGTTCAAGACAATTTGCTTCCGCGTCTCATTGTTGATATTATTGGCGCGCGTTCGGGTTCGCTTCGTCCGGATTCGCCAGAACGCGACGAATATGACGATGAGAAGAACATTAAGCAGCACCGCGACACCAATCCACATGAGATGGTCCCACGGGATATTGAAGTGGCTGGATATGATAGGCGTGGAGAAGGCTGGGTTACCGCAGTTGAGACCGGTCATGTTCGGCGGACAAATGCATCTGTAAGTGCCGATCTCGTTCACGCAAGTGCCGCCGTTTGTGCACGGACTCATGTCGCACTCGTTCACGTCGGTCTCGCAGCGGTCGCCCATGAAGCCCTGGCACTTGCAGATCGGGCCGTTGTTCCCCTCCTCGCACACACCCCCATGATTACACGGATTCGGGCTACAATATCTACCGAACTCGCAACGTTTACCGCTGAGACTCGGCCCGACACACTCGCAGACGTAATCGCCGCCTTCCGGCACGATCTTGCAACGGCCACCGTAGAGACAGGGCGACGAGGCACACGGGTCCGTGTCGATCTCGCAGGCCAGACCGGCAAACCGACTGTGACACTGGCACTCGTAGTTGTCGCTGCCCATGTCCTTACAAGTACCGCCATTCTGACATGGCTGCGAGCCACAGACTCCCGGTGGTACCAGAATGATCGCCGTATCGCAACTGAACTCGACATTGGCAAATCGCTTAAGAATTGCTACGCTGCTGGCGCCACTCATGTGCAACGGAACGGACACCCGAGCGATCCTGACGTCGTCCATGCAGCCGACAAAGCCGCGCTGCACGTCCTCGAAGCCGATAATCGACGGATGCTGCCTAACCTCAGCGCCTAAGTATAGATCATCCGACTGCAGATTTAGTATATCGTTGATACCGGGCGCGGAACCGTGAGCGATGTGTTTTCCGTCTACGGTCAATCGGGCACTGTTACTCTCTCGCTCCAGTTGGATCTCGTGCCACTGTCCATCGCTTACATACACGCTGCTCACCCTGACTAACCCTTCGCCGCTGCCTAGATCAAACTTGTACTGCATCACGCCGTTAACAATCTCTAGGATATTGTAGTCAACCTTACCAGCCGCGTACATGAGATTGCCGGTCGGCTGCATCGTCCTGATTCTCAGGGATAAACTGAGACGATCTTCGATCGTTTGCCGTATTAGGGCTTTGTCGATCTTATAGCGCGCGTAACTCTTGCCACTGAAAGATATAGGATTTCGTGGAATGTAACACGACTCATCATGACATTTGGAGATGTCGATGTCACAAGTCTGGCCGGCGTATCCCTCGGGACACTGACATGAGTATCCTTGAATGGAAGAGTCCGGCACACAGACCTTAAACAGAGGACAGGGATCCCTGGCGCACTCATTAACTACCACTTCGCAATGATTTCCGGCGTATCCCTCCTTGCAATTGCACTCCATCTTGTGCTTGTGACGCGGCGAAACAAAGCTCATCACGTCAGTAGACACGGGCGTGATTTGTGTGGGATCTAGAGTGATCTTGTCCTGACAGTCACCGTAGAAACAGTAGCCTTTGTTGCACTTGAACCGGACAATCTCTTCGACGACCAGTTTCGTTGACTCTTCCAGCTCCTCCACGTGCTGGTTCAATGCTTCGCGTATGCTCTCCGAGGCATAAAAGCCTGATGAACCCGTGGGATTTGCCTTCTTTACGGCAAATAGAAGATCAAGATCGTTGTGTACTGCTTGACGAATCGCTCGCGACTTAATCAAATTCGCTTCATCGGTCGATGGTTGCACGCTGATAATAACGATATCCTTGAGCCGACAGTTCATTGCATTGCGAACAGTTCTGACAAAGCCCTTACGATGGCTCAACATGAAATCCTCCGGGCTAACTTCGCGAAATCTCACGATCACGGAGCTCTCGAGCATCTTGTCGGTCACCAGATCGATGTTAACTTTCACAGCAGAGTACGAGTGGAATTTGCCATCTGTCACGCTAACGTTTATCCTGTATTCGCCCACGTCAAGTCTGGGCAGAGCCACCAATGTACCGTCGATCTTGTCTATCTGGAAGAGATCGGTGCTCGGGATCGACGAAGACAGTACCAAATTGAAGAGAAGCGTGTCGTACTGATCCTGATCGGTTGCGTGGACTTTCCCGATAATGCCGCCAGGATATTCGTCCATGTAAGAGTTAATAATCACCTCGAGAGGTGTAATCACCGGCGGATATTGCGACTCCTCGATTACTTTTATCACGACCCAGGCATCCGAGTACAACGGTGGACTACCGTTATCGAATACCCGGACGTGCAGCACGTACTTATCCTTTACTCTGTTGTTAAATTTCGTCGCTGTTCGCAAAGTGCCATCCTGCTCCAGTCGAAAGGCATCGCCCTCGTTCCCGGAACGGAAGTCAAAGGTGTACGGCTCGGCATTCGGCTCAACATCCGCGTCGGTGACCACAAATTGCATAACTGTGTGGCCGATTGGTTTGTCTTCCTGCACGACAGCCGTGTAATTCTGCAGAGAAAACAATGGCGGATTGTCGTTAGCATCCAGAACCTCGATGTTCACCATCACAAAGCTCGAAAGCATCGGTATGCCATTGTCGCGCGCGTGAACTTCCAACACATAGTTTGCCATCTAAAACAGAAAGTAAAATGTTTAAAAGAGTTCTTCGTTTACTCTTATATCTGTAATGTGTGATGTATTTGGTACTAACTTCTTCTCGGTCTAATGGTGCGGCGACAGTTATTTGTCCAGTTTTTCTGTCAATGGAGAATTGCTTCTGTCTGTCGCCACGTTCTATATAATATGACACATTGCCATTCTCCTCGCTATCCAAATCATTCGCATATACCTAAAAACACGAGTAAAAACTAATTTAAGTAATTGAATAACATATCGTAGTATTGTCTTTTAAAGAATGGAAATGATAAAAACTGTGAGCTAAAAAGAAATGAGAAACTCACTTGCGTAACTTTCTCCCCAATTTTCGCATCCTCCCTCACGAAGGCTCTGTACGAAACCTCGCTAAAGATTGGCGCATTATCGTTGCTGTCGGTGACAGTGATATTGACAGTGGCATGATTGTTCAGTGGCGGAATGCCTCCGTCGACAGCTTGGATAGTGAGGAAGTAATCGCGAGCCCGTTCATAGTCCAACTGTTCAGCGATGGTCAAGACGCCCGTCTTGGCATCAATCTGGAACTTCTTGTGTTCGTTACCACCGACAATCGAATAATATATATCGGCGTTCACTCCTGTATCCTTTGAAGTGGCGAGCACTCGTGCCACTTCGGTGCCGACCGTGTAACTTTCGGGTACTTTCGCGAAGTAGAGCTTTGAAGTGAATTCGGGTGGATTGTCGTTGATATCCTGCACGTTGACGATGAGAGAGGCGACCCCCATTAACTGAGGGGTCCCCTGATCGAGCGCCTGAACGGTAACGTTGTACATGGCCTTCGTTTCTCTATCCAGCGGTTTGGCCAACGTGACTATTCCACTATCCGGCGCGATAAGAAAGTGGCCGTCCGCCGAATCAATGAACTCGTACCGAATCTTCCGATTGATACCGATATCATCATCCATAGCGTGCACCTTCGTCACCAACGTGCCGATCTCTACATCCTCGGGTAAAGTACTGGTATAAGTTGACATAGTAAATTTCGGCGCATTGTCGTTGAGATCGGAGACGAGAATCTCGAGCTGCGACGAACACTCCCAAGTTGGCTTGTCCCGGTCCTGCACGTGGGCTGTTAGGGAATACTTGGCCTGAGTTTCCCGATCGAGCTGACCAACAGTCTTCAATACGCCCGTTTCCTTGTCCAATGAGAATTTGTCGTTATTGTCGCCGGTTAAATAGAACCGTAGCTTGGCGTTCGGCTCGTCGTCGTAGTCGGTCGCCAAAACGGTCAAGACATAAGCACCGGGATGCGAGCCCTCGGAAAGTATCTCTCTGTAACGGTATCTGAGACAGTACGGCGGATTATCGTTGACATCCAGGACTTGCACTGTCACCTTTGTCTCGAAAACATATTTTCCGTCGGTACCAATGATCTGAAGCTCATAACGATCGATGGTCTCTCTATCCAAGGATTTCGCCACGTACACCTCACCGGTAGATCTGATTTGAAATTGCGATCTAGGATCGCCGGACGTTATGTAAAATTCTATCGGCGTATTGACGTCCGTATCTTTATCGACGGTGATCAGTTTTACTACGACTGTCCCCGGTAAAGCATCTTCATTCACTGTGGCCTCATAGCTATTGTCGACGAACGCTGGCGCGTTATCGTTGTAATCCTTTAACTTGACGTGCACTGACGTCCTTGCAAAGTGCTTCGGACTTCCATTGTCAGTAGCAACCACCTAAACACGGATTATTAAGTGCTTCACATATTCTTTTAGGTTATGATTGTATTGGGAGAGTAATAGTATATTATTAATATTTATTTCTTATCTCTACAATTTATCAAACTTATCTACATCTTTTATAAAAAATATTAGGCTTATATTTTTTAATTAGAAATATTTGAACAAAAATTAAAATCATCTTTTGTTTTTTTTAATATTTACTTATATCTTATATATAATGTCAGTAACCAATAATAAACCAAGAATATACAGGATATGCAGGACAATATGGATAAAAAATTTCATATAAACAAAAAAATATATAGATACCTAATATTTTTGGCTAAAGCTGTATGTGTACAGTAATCTTTTTACATGATTACATGCAACTCTAGCACGGTTAAGTCTTTGTTTTATTTTAAGTACGTTTTATATGACTTAATATTTGCATGGTGTATTGTCACGCAAGTTAAAAAATATGTAAAAAAATATATAAAAAGATTCTAATAATTAAACATGTATATAGTAAATATTTTCAAAACTAATGCTTTAAGATTTAAGTTTGTCTCATTAATTTTCAATTACTGAGACAATTCAATTGATTTCAGATCTATTTTGGAGCAGTTAATTTTTTACTTAATAATGTGTGTTTTTAAATATTTTTAATAAACTATATATATATCTTTTAAAATTTTTAGATTTATATTACCTGAAACTTGTACTCCGGTTGCTTTTCTTTGTCGAGCTGTACCAATGTCGATATCCAACCGGTATAAGCATCCACCGTAAAAACGTTTGCTAATTCCCCTATGTCAGATCCGAAAGAGTAACGCACCTCGCCGTTACTACCGAGATCCTTATCATGCGCGATAACTTTTAATATCGATGTTCCTTCCTCAATGTTCTCGGCCAAATTGATCGCGTACGGATTGCTCTCGAATTTCGGCGCGTGATCATTCTCGTCCAGCACCTGAAGAGAGATCTCGGCGAGAGCTGTAAGCGGTGGGCTGGAATCTGTTTCAGCGAGGACTCCGATCAAATGACTGTCCTTCAGTTCTCGATCCAATGGCCTTGCCAAAGTGATCTGACCGTGGGAGTCGATCGTAAAGAACGGGTTATCCTCATCGCCGGACACTATACGATATGTCACGGTACTATTTGTAACAGTTTTAAGTTTCGTGATTGGTGTGCCGACGGAAGAGTCCTCTCTCACGAAGAATTTATCCTCTTTCCGCTCGAACAGAGGCGGGATGTCGTTAGAGCCCATTATGTAGATACTTAACGGCACATCAGCATGGTGTGTAGTCGTACCTTTGTCTTCAGCACGAATAAAGAGTTCGAACAATTGGTTTTCTGAAAGTAACAAACATTTATTTGTCATATAAAATCTTTAAGACTGATCGAGAAAAAAGAGCCGGAACGCGTGAAATTCATGTCGAGTTAGTGAGACGAGGAAAGGGGTGAAATAAAGGCGTCAGTTACGCTTCTCTATTTTTACCCCTCAGCACAAATATAGAAAATAATGCACTAGTTTAACAAGTGTTAGCTATACGTATTTTGTTTATAGAAAAACGTGTTTATTTTACACACAAAAAATATTAATTATTTAAATTATAATATTACTAAAAAAAAATAAACTTAATTTTTTTCTTTGAAGTAACAATTATTTTTAACAAGAAATATTTTTTTTTATCTTAAAATATACTAACATTATTTAGAAAAACTCGTTATTATGTATTAAAAAATAATTTATACTCCGTCAAAGAGTATTATAAAATTTAATCGAAAAAAAAGTAAAAATAAGCAAATCAAATTTATATTTTAATTTAATATTTTTGTGATTAAAGAATTATTAATTACTAGTTCAGAATATATCTTGAATAAATTTTATGCTTACAATAAATTAAGCTTATAACTTATGATAGATTTGTAGATATATAAATTTATAGGTTTTAAATAAGTAATATTTACTTAATTCAAATAATTTACTAGTATATATATTTTTTTTGTACGTAGCATAAAATAAATGTCTCTTACCCCATGGCACAGCGCTCTTCTGCAAATAAAGAGATCCCGTATCAGGATTTATGCCAAATAGAGTTCTAGCTGGCGACGTTTGTGGTTCGTAGATGGAGTAAATAATTTTGGCTGCCTCATCCTCGTCCGCATCTTGCGCCCTGACTTTCAAGAAAGGCGTGTTTAGCGACAGGTTGGCCTGAATAGTCGCCTTATACTCTCTAAGAAGGAAGACCGGCGCGTTGTCGTTTTCGTCGCCAACCTTAACTCGCACCATCACGAATCCAGATCTGCCGCCGCCGTCAGTCGCCATGACCGGTATCTCGTAGCGCTTCTGTTCTTCTCGATCAAGCTTCTTACGCGTTACTATCTCGCCGGTGAGCTTGTTTATGTCAAATACGTCCTTCATCATTTCCGACATTATCGCATATGTTACCGTGCCATACTCGCCGAAGTCTTCATCCACGGCTAGCACGCTGGTGACCAATCTACCGGGCAGCTGATTCTCCAGGACAGTTACTTCGACTATTGGATTCGGGAATTTCGGATTGTGCCTGTTCGCGGGTAGAATCTCGATCTTAACGCGGGTGAAGCTGGTGTAGACACCGTCGGTCACGGACACGTTGAGCATACTGAGCTTTTGCTCGCCAAAGTTCTGCATATTTATCAGCGAGATAATGCCGGTCGACTGGTCGATGTTATATGTCTGCTGCTCGTTCCCGCCTACGATCGTGTACGTCAGCTTCTCGTCGACGTAGTCGGGATCGCTGGCTGACACTACTGTCACGAATTGGCCGCGTTCGGCGTGCTCCGACAGGACACAGGTGTACGAGGGCTGCTCGAACTTGGGCGGATTGTCGTTCATGTCGATCACGCTCACCCAGACGTGCGCCGTGCTCGACAAACTTGGTACGCCTCGGTCCATAGCGATCACAGTGAAGTGATGGGATTCGCGGCTCTCGTGGTCCAAGGATCGCTTGAGAAATATCACGCCTTCGTCGGGATCGATGTGGAAGAGGTCCGTGTTGTCGTCGGTATCATTTTGAATGGCGTAACGAATTTGTTGATTAATGCCTGTGAAAAAATGAATATAGATATGACAAAGATATCATGGCTTCTTCCAAATTTTATCTATATGTATAAAACAGCGTAATACGAATTTCAAAGCGCGAGGCTTAGAACTTATCTCATACTTACCCGTGTCATTGTCTCTGGAATTCACTCGCAGAACAGGGGTCCCAAACACTGCTGCTTCCGACACTGAGATGTTGTACGAGTCTTGCGTGAACTCAGGCGGGCAGTCGTTCACGTCCAGAACGAGGATGCTGACAAGTACCTCCGCGTAAACGCCTGACACGCTGTCGGTGGCGCGTACGGTCAGCTCGTACTGCTTCTTCTGCTCATAATCCAGCTCATCCACCACATAGATTACACCTAATTTATACGAAGAGAAGATTGTAGACCCAAAGCACACACTACGCAGAGTGTCTACGTATCCGTCAAGAGAGCGTGTTCTTTTCAAGTGTAATTGAAAGCGAGTGCGTATGAGAAATTACCTACTCTATTGATATTTAGTTCTCGCGTTATTGCCATTTCTCGTGATTATCAGCAGTTGCGATAATTTAAAATCAATCTATTAAAAAGAATCAATAGAAAACGATAGAAAATGTTCAATCGTTTTTAATGAATCTATGTAGCTATGACTCAGAAATTAATTAATTAACAATTGATTGAGTTTTAATCATTTATTCACGATAAATTCCAATCAAAACAAAACGATAAGGAACGATAAAGAAAGAAGATTATAAATTAATATAAGAATTCTATCGTACTCCAACGAATGAATCCGTTTTTATTAAGTAATGATAGAAAACAATAAGTATTATCCTTGGTAATATCCTTAAAAAGTGTTGTTTCACTCACTTAATGTATGAAAGATAAGCTTTTTTGCATACTTTTATTTTTAGTATTACAGTTATAAAAACTAGATAAGTTTTTTCAATTCTTTAAAATCAAGATTTTTTTTAAATTTTATTATTTCTCAATTGATCGATTTATATATTTCTGCGATATTTATTCTACAATTTTTGCGATTAGAAATCGACGGATTTGTAGACACTGGAAGATGCGAATGAATGTTGTAACATGATAATCACGCTTACATAAAACGTCGTGAAATTCCATGAATGATATGCCTTTAATAGTGTCTGCACCTTTTAAGAGATAAGTATCGAAATTTCATATCGTAACTGTAGATATATTATACTAATGTGTATCGTAATTCTTGTTAAATTAATTCCGAAATAATCTCGAAAATGGAATGGATAGTAGCGATCTGCTTTACGTAAGGTGCAGACACGAGGCATGCGAGCAGGTTGAAGCTATTGAAATCTCGTGAAGAAAATGAAAATGGGTGGGCCGCGCAAGTTTACATCCAGGAAATATTTATGATGTGTCTAGACCGGTCTCGTGGATTGTGGAACGATAGTGCGTGTAAGCAGCTATTGTGTACTCCAAGCTGGTTTCGTGTGGTTCCATCGCGATTACAATTTAATGAGACCCGCCCAGATTACGATCGTGGAAAAACAGAAAGCCAGAACAAAATTAATTTTATGGTATGGCGTACACGACCAAAGCGATTTATGAAGGAGAGAAGGAAGTTATCCCTTCCTCAAAAGCACATATTATAAACTTTTTAAAAATTCAGGAAAGTCCATATTTTTGTGTTAGCTTCTTGCGATAAAGTGCAACAAATTTTCACCATAAGACATGTCAATAGCTTAGCATGTTTATTGTTAATATCGTTACTTTCATAGTGGCATAATACATGCCGTGCGATTAATATATCTAGTTACATTAAAAAATTAGTTATCAAATAAACAATCACTCGTCTCATATATAAGCAGAAATATAAAGTTTTTTAAAAGAATATTAAACAGATAATAATATTAAATAATATTAAACAGATACAGCATAATTGCTTATAAAAAAATTTTGTGTTTTTATTACATTAAAGTCTTATAGTTTTATTAAGAAAAAAAAATTTTAACAATTAGATATTGTGAAATTTGAAACAAATTACAAGGTGCTTTTTAAACTATTATTATAATATTAAAATAAAAATATAATATTCTATTGAAATTTAATTATCAAAATTAAAAAAAAATTATTTTCTTACTTATATGAGACAATGATTATTAATTTAAAATTAATTTTTTTCTGTGTAAGAATGTTATGTATGACATGAGAACAGAATTAAAATTAGTTGACGAAAATCAGATGTGGAAAAATAAACGTAAAATTAAACGTGCTATACATAATTTGGAAAATATACAATGCATCTTGTGCAGATTTTAGGAAGATAATTAATGCAGTAGTATTGTGTAACAGTATATGTCTCTTTTATTGTTAGTATATATGTTTAATATACATTATGTTTTTAAAGTGGAGCAATCAGAAATAAAATTATCTTTTATAAAAAATAATAGATTGTTATTCTACATTTTAGTTTTCTATAAGAAATAATTTTATTTTTAGATGCTGCACTTCAAAAACACAACGTATATTATGTATGTAACTAAGAGAGATCGCACGTGTCAGTGTTTTGTCATGGTAATTGCATAAGATAATTGAATAATTTGCATCGATCAAAATGTTAATTGGAAATTCAATCAAGCGCTGCAGCAATTGATAAGCGTATACATATTCTGAACTGTTAATTACATTTTCCATTGAAGATTGAAGATTAAAAGTGCGATTTCATATTGAATACATGACAGCAATCAATCGTTTGTATGTGCATCTAGAAACGACTTCGACTTTGTTCTTCAAAAGTTTATACGAGATATCTCTGAAGTAAAATACATAGATAAAGACATCTCTGAATTAAAAGCAAGCAAGAAATTCAAATCTGGAAGTTCTACATTGTTGTATTCCACGCTATTGAGTTGGAATACAAGCCGTTCTTCTGATTTGGTTATTGAATCTCAGATTTATCCAAATTCAATTTCGTTGCTCGCGCATTGTTTCAATCTGTTCGACCCAACTGCAGCGATTTGCTTGTGATATTACATTGTGCATAAACACAGAGCGGTGTATAAATATAGCATAGCAACACAGCATAGACCGATAGAACTAGAATTTTGTTTTTATACTCACAAGGACCATTGTTACTGTCAGGGGCTGCGAAACAGGGAGATACAACAAGACTTTAATCTCTAGTTTCCAGACACAAGCAATTGTAAGATATACATATGGAATAAGTATCACGATCTGAATACAAGTAAACGATCTAATAAAACAATCTATGAAAAAATAACCGTCAATACAAACAGCCACTAAAAGTACATAACCGATATATTCATTAGAAAGCAAAATTATTAAATAAAGAAAGATATAAAATAAGATAATAAAATGTAGAATCGGCGTTAATCGATTTAGATTTTAACATGTATGTGAAAATATCTAATTTTTAATATCTCATAATTAAAACTATTATGTTTTCCCCTAATTTCGCAAATATTGTTACACGATTAGGACTTAGTAACCATTTACCATATAGCACAATTGATATATGTTGAGTTTACTAGGGATAGCCATATTAGGAATATATCATAAGAAACCCTTCTGTAGTTTGAATAGTGTAAGTCCCTTAGCCAAGTTACAAAATTAAAACGGGAATATTTTAGGATCCGGATAAAATTGATTTTAACATTTATGTTTGCAATTAAAAGTTCAATTAAAAGTATGAAACACCATCATTTTTATCGATCAAGAAAACTTTTAAGTAAATTTGTTTTATAATATTTCTTGTTGCGTAACTAACAGAAAACAGCATCGCCAATTCATATATGTTTCTACTTTTTTACTGTATTATACAACTTTTACTTTACTATCTCATATGAAATTATTCACTAACATAGAATTCTCTCGTTTGTCATCTGACAGTACATGCCTAAGAATCTGTGCGTTGTATTTTACTTACCCGTGTTGAAGTCCAGGGCAAACTCCTCAAAATCATTACCCTTAGTAATGCTATATATGAGTTTGCGATTCAGCGGTGACTCAGCTTGAATGGATAACGCCAGAGGTGAATGTACTTCTATACTCTCGAGCACGCTATCCGTGTAGAATTGCTTGTCAAATACCGGCATCGAGCGATCTATCACCTTCACGTTGACTGGCACCTCAATGGAGCACGGCGTTATTCCTGCAATCATATTTAGAAGCTCATTTAAAACGGGATCAAGCGGAAAGCAAGTTATTGACTTTGCCTTACTTTAACAAACTTACCGCCGTCGTACGCGGCGATCGTGAGCTGATACTCGCGATTGTGACCTTCAAGATTCTGCTTTAACGATATTTCACCGGTTTTCCGGCATACCTTGAAGAGCTCGCCGTGACCCTTCTTCAACTCGTATCTTACCTCGCCGTTATCGCCGCTGTCCATGTCTATCGCATGAACCTAAATGATAAAAGTGAAAAGTTTGGAATTCGATACACAAGGTTAAGATTGAAATTAAGAAGAAAAATATTTCATATATATATATATAGTGATGTTGTAATGATGATGTAAGAAACAATGATAATAAAATGATTGATAGAAAATATAGGATAAGTTAATTTATAGAATAAGTTATAATTATTTTAAAAAATTTGTTAAATTAAAAAAAAATTGTTTTGTGTAAATTCAAATATTAATAGTTAAAAAATTAGAGATTAAGAAATTCCTTTTACCTTTGTAATGACATCGCCCTTTTGAGCGTCAACAGAGACGACAGCGTAGTAAGGTAAATTGACGAACATTGGGCAGTTATCATTGATGTCGAGTATAGTGACGTTTACTATGACATGAGCAACCCTGGGCTTCTCTCGATCTGGAGGATGGCTCTTCGCCTCAACAATTAATTCATAATGATCGCACATCTCTCTATCGAATCGTATGCCATTGGTTCTGATCGCGCCGGAAGTTGGTCCAATCACGAACATGTCGGTGGGATTAAGAATGCTGAAGACAATGTGCTCGTTTAATGAACTACCAAGAACGTTTACCACTACCACGGTTGTAATCTTCGTAGAATTCTCCAGGATAGCACCTTCGTATACATTCTTCTGGAAGATCAAACCGGAATTCTCTGATTTTTCTACCATCACGTTCACCTGCGCCACGCTTGAGTACTTGCCGTCCGACACTCGCACGTGGAGAAGATAGTTCTTCTTCATACGTTCTGGATTATGGACCGTAATAATGCCGCTCTGGGCATCGATATCGAAGGTGTGAGCCTTATTCCCATCGATAATATCGTATCTAAATATATATGAAATGTATTAATCACCAGATAAACAAATTGAGAATATTAAAAATGTAATTAAAGATTAATTATATAAGTATTTTTAAAGTAAAGAATTATAAAAAATTACAGATTTTTTGTTTTATATTGCATTTGCAAAAAATTTGGCAGCAATTTTACATTTAGGTCAAAAATTATATAAAAGTAGTAATGTGTAATAAAAATGTAAGAAATTACAAAAATTAAAATTTTTTATATAAATACAGGCATTTTACTTCTCTATTATAACAAAATTTCAGTCGTAAATCAAATTAATCGAAATAAATTGAATAACATTTATATTTTATTTACATAAAATTATTTACATAAAATAATAATTTTATTATTAAAAGTAATTATAGAAATATATAATGTTATTCACACAACTTTCATAAATAATTTAAAATATAAATACATTTTAATTTATTTTATAGGACTGTTACATGTGATTTTTAACTAAATATTTAAAGAATATTTTTTATAAATACGCGAATTCGAGATTTATTCTTCTAAAATTGATAATACAACATAAGTAAAATGCACTATTATAAATTGTGAAACTAAAGCTGCATTTAATACTGAAAACAAAATGCAAATAAAGATCTTGACTGGAAAGCAGGGGAAAGTCCATTAATATTTCTGTAGCGCATACCTCAATGCGGCGCCCTCGGAGCTGTCAGGATCCACGGCGTTCACTCGAGTGACGGCGACGTTCTTATACGTCGGCAGCAGAAGCGTTACATTGTAATCAGTCTTAGAGAACTTGGGTGGACAATCGTTGACGTCCGTCACGACTATCATCACCTTGGCGGTGGTCTCGGACGAGAGCTTTGGCTTGCCGAGGTCCGAGACTTTCACGTGAAACGCGAACATCGGTATGGTCTCGTGGTCCAGCAGCATGACCGTTCGTATGGCGCCAGTGCTGGAGTCTATGTGGAAGTACTTGCGCGGCAGATCCTCGACGATGTCGTAGTTGAGCAGCGCGTTCAACTCGGAATCCGCGTCCTCGGCCTTAATGACAAGGGGTGCGCTCGTGTTGGTCAACACGAGGGATCCAATGCTGGCACCCTCGCTGATCTCGCCGCTGTATTGAGCCTGCAGGAAACGTGGGGCATTGTCGTTCCGGTCAAGCACGTGAACGATGACGTTGCAAGTGGCCGAGGCGCCGGCCATATTCGTGGCCGAGACAGTCAGATTGTAGAACTTGGTCTTTTCGTAGTCCAGCTCATTCTTGATGACGATCACGCCGGTGCTTGGATTTACGAAGAACGTGTCGTCACGATTGCCGCGCACGATCTCGAACTGCAGCGACGATGTGCTCCGTGCCTCCACGTGCTTCACGTACGTGCCCAACTGCTGATTCTCATATATTTCCGCGGACAGCTCCTTCTGAATGAAGCGCGGCGGCGCGTTGTCGGCCATCGTCACCATTACATGCACCGGTACGGTGTTCGCCAGCGCGGGCGAGCCGTGATCGGTCGCCTTCACGAGGAGAATATACTCCGAGGAGACGCTGAGGTCGAGCTCGCGCGCGACGCGGATATAACCGAGGTCCGGATCGACGGTGAACACGTTGCCGACGTTGCCGGAGGTGATTGAATAAGTGATTCTGGCGTTCTCGCCGCGGTCCCGATCGATCGCGCACACCTGCACCACCGCCGTACCGATTGGCGAGCTCTCGTACACCTTGCCTTGGATGATCTCGCTGATGAACTCGGGCGCGTGATCGTTGTGATCGTGCACGGTGACGATCACTCGGGCGTAGTTGCGCTTCGCCGGCGTACCCTGATCCTTGACCATCACCGTCAGCACGTGTTCCTCAATGGTCTCCCGGTCAAGCGGTTCGTTCAACGTGATCGAACCCAGAACCGAGTCCACATGAAAGATCTCAAGCGAGGCCTGTGTCTGCGCCGCGTGCAAACTGTAGAAGACCTTCTTGTCCTCGTCCTCATCGGTCGCGTGCAGTTGTAGAATCCGCTCGCCCTTTTCGACGTTCTCCGAGATGTCGACGCGATACGTACTCTCAGTAAACTCCGGCCGATGATCGTTGATGTCGATCACCGTAACGAGCAGCTGCGCCAGTGTCGTGTGCACGCCGTCGGTTACACCGATCGTGAGATTGTAAAAATTCTGAGTCTCCCAATCCAATCTCTTGGCCAGCAGCACGTTGCCGTTGTCGCGACCGATGAAAAACTCGTCGCGCTTGTCGCCGTCTGAAACGTATCGGCAAATTTGAGACTCTTAAGATCTCTTGCACTTGATCCCGTTATAGACACGCGGAATCATAACATAAAAAGTTAAAAAAAAAAATAAAAAAAGAAAGAAAGAAAGAAAAATTCCCGAAATCGCACCACTTTTCACATAAAGTCTTATAACTTAGAAATTATAAGAGAAGATTCTTATAAAAATTCCTGCACGAAATCAAATTAAAAAATCAACATTATGGTGCCAGCTCGGGCCGACGTTATCGCTGAGTGAATTATTAATTAGCTGTGTCTTGACTCTAATTTTTTACCTTTTAATTAAAAATTCATTACCTTTGCAATTAAATTCAATTAACTGATTTATTCATCTAAATGATTAATAAAGAAATGTAAATTTAAAATAAAGAAATCTTCTGTGACAAGAAACCTTAAAATTAAAAGTTAAATTACTAAACGATCATATCTTTAGCACGAGAATAATATCGGACACACCGTCTCATTCTGGATCATCGTGAAAAATAATATGTATCGGTCTTCATCTAATCTTTCTTGGCAAAAAAGCCAAGGTAAATAAATTCTATTCTACTTCATTCTTACCTAAAATATCGTACCACAGAGGATCACCGTCTTTGTCGCTAGCTTGCACGAGAGCGACTAAAAAGCCCGCCTCGTCGCTCTCTGTAACTTCCACGCTTTGATTGTTTGTCTTAAACACTGGAGGGTTCTCCGATTCCTTCGGTGCTTCCACAACTTGAACGGAAACTCGAGTCTGATGACTGCGCTGGGGCTCGCCGTGATCGGCCGCTCGTATCTGCGGGATATACAGCGCGTGGAAACTCTCATTCAAATCGAGTTTACATAGTAGGAATATCGGAATATGAATATGCTATATTATAAAGTCAGAATCTAAACTCCAATGTGTTGTGATACGATGCAAATTTACACTTCAATTTTTTATTCCAATCTCTATGCGCAAATTGTTACACAATTTAACGTTGCTTCAGGAAAAAACAAACAATTTATGTGTACTATATTTTACTTATTAATTTATCTATCTAATTTCTTTACGAAGCGCAGAAATACGTCGTGATTGTAACACAGTTCGCAAAGTTAACATTTTGTATGTCGGTATGTGTATAATTATCTTTCACACTGTATAGTTATTCATTCTGTACGATTTTCATTTTCAACGATTAAATTCTGAAATTCTATTTTCTATTTTCAATTACACAAAGAGATTGCGCTCTTTTTATTAATAAATAAAATATTTATTTGTACATCGCCAAAACATTTTTAATTAATAACAAAAAAAGATTACCATCATTTCGTATTCTTGACCAGCCTCGAATCCACGTTGGGAGTACACCATCCCCGTGGTGGGGTGAATTTTAAATTTGCCCTTTCCCCGACCGCCTTTGATGCTATACTGGATTCTCCCGTTGTCACCGATGTCCTGGTCGTATGCAAGAACCTAGATGCAAATTTCGAGATTTATCCCGCTGCTGTTACATTGTGATAAACCCCCAAGTATCTACTGTGACGGAAATTCATCCGGCATGAAAGAAATAGTAGTATACTTCGTATAATCTATATTCAAGAACACTGCGAACAAAAATTGACATACCCCGAGAACAATAATTACATTGAAAAAAATTGTATTAAATTGAAACTGATATATGCCATTTAATAATCATTGTCTCATGTATAAGCAAAACTATAAATCTCCTTTAAAGAATTTGATAATCTTAAATTTTAACGATATTACATTTTTATTTCAATAATACAACAGTTGTCTAAAGAGAACAATATGATTGGTATTTAATAATAATAGTATTAAAAAATTTAAATTTATAATTTAAGGATTTTATTATTTTCTATTTGATATTTTTTCCTCTCAATTTTTTTTCATGAAAATTATTATTGAATAAAGGTAAATATATATTCCTTGCTAAAATTATACAAAACGATTTCTCTTCATATAAATTACATTTATTTAAAAATATATTTTTAATTTAAGTGTAGAAAAAAATTTTTTATTGGATAAACACTATATTTGTGTAGATTAAGAATTTTTTTAAATGTTTTGTTTCAGATAGTTTCTAAGTCTTAAATCACAATAGCAGTGAGCTAATATGTTTTTCATACATCCATAGAAATTTGCAAATAATTATTAAAAGATGGCTCATGTTAAGGCACGAAATATCTCTTAAAAAACATCTTGCTTTTATTGAAATAAAAGGTACTCCTCTCTGCAATCCTCTAAAATGCATATTCAGGCTCGCGAGAGATAGAGGCAGATGCAGCTTGCGCAATTACGTTCCTCCGTGGCGTTGCGGAAAACAACGGGTTTTCGATCGAAAGCGCAGTGTGGCATAATTCATGGCATGCGGTAACTTCGAGAAAGAGCTAAGATCGTTGTGATAGCAAAATGCAGCAGGCTCACTCGCGGCTCTATCGCGGGTGTGCCCCAAGCGTGCTAACGATCGCGATCGCGGAGTAGTGGCCGCAGACTCTCCCCGAGAAAGGTAGAATAATAACCGGGCGAAACGGAAACTGTTACGGTGCGACGCACGGGAGGATGCACGCGTGTACATTTGCATGCTATCCTCGGCGAAAACGAACGAGTCCGGCGTGTAAGCGGAAAAAAAATCGCACTTGTCCGTGCGCGGGGAGAAATGTTCACTAGAATGTTACCTTCAAAATCATATTTGTCTCGGTCTCGGGCAAACATGGACAACGCGAAGAGCTTTTACTTTCAGTCAAGTTTTAATAAAATTTAACCAAACAACATATTTTATATCATATTATGGAATAGTTTTGCTTGTATACAATTTAATCATATTTCAATAAATAGTTAAATTTCACTAAAGTTTTAGCAAAAATTCTTCGAAGTTTACGTTGTCCCGCGACTATCTTGACTTCGAGAGTATTACAGTATAAATCTAAAGGGAAAATTCTGTCTCTATGTATTAGCTCCCCCGCAGTCTCTACCGACAGGCTCCTCCGTATCCTCCTGTCGCTCCGTTCGAGCGAGCATTTTTCTTCATGTACACCGCCGACTCGTCCGCACCAACGGCGCGTTTCTCCTTCCGGCATCTCTTCTTCAGCGCGAGAAAACAGGAAATCGAGTCGCGATAAACTTGACTAATTACTCGCCCGACTCGGCCCGCGAGAAAGGCGTCGAGAGCCTGGCGTGCCTCGACGTCTCTTTCTCTCTCTCTCTCGGCTCTCCGCGCCGCCGCCGGCTGGCTGGCTGGTCCTGGGTGTTTTACGACAGGCACATGCATCGATGCAATATGCATCGCGCCCGCGTTATTTGCCATCATTTTCGAACGCTCGGCGCCCGAGACGATACGCGTACGCAGATACGATCCGCGATATCTCGTTCCGCCCTATTTCCCTCCAGCTGCGCGCTCGCTTGTGAGCGAGCGTATCTTTCCGATCGCGTTATCTCACGCAGACGTATCTTGCGCGATGACGTTGCAATACGCGAGATCCTGGGAAATGTATTCCCCTCGTGGTTGAAGCGATGAAGAAACACCCGAGAGAATGACCCGTGCCAAGCCCCGGGAATCCAACGGAAAATTTCGCAAAGCACGCCCCGATATCCCTACAAACCGCAAGATCCTCTCGGGTGATGCGCAATCATTAGCAGCGATACGATAACGGAACATTCTCAGGCGGCAGCCTCGCGTCGTACGATAAGGCAACATTCAGGAGCGCAATACACGTAGACGAGCACAAGAGAGGCAGGAATTATCAGATAAAGAGAGAAGGAGGATGCGTGGAGGAGAGAACGGAGAGAAAGACGGACGTGGGGGATGAAAAGGGGGTGTGCAACCAAGAATGCCAACTATGTTATATGTATATACATATAGTACATAAAGACTGTGCGCTGGATAGGACAAAACATTCAATTAACCCTTGAGTGGCCGCGCACGGAAACTCGATTACCGAATAAAGTGCTTATATTAATCGAAAGCTTTTCTATATATAAAAAACAAACAAGTCCAATTGGAAAAATGTAGGTTATACGACGTCAAATCAAGTTTTTATCAGCAGTGTCACATCGTGAACAATTTTGTTCCAAAAACGTGAAAAGGAAAATATAAAAAAATAGATAAATAGATCAATATACAATTTATACAAAATCCAGGTTTTTTTCAGATTTCCAAAATATCAAATTAAACCCTAAAAATTCTGCTTTTGTATTTATTATACGTCCGGAGTAAATTTATTTATCATATTTATATAAAAAGAAATATAAACAATTGCTTTCAAGAGTGATTTGCAAAATTTTAAAATAAAAACATATTACTTTACACTTTAAATAATATTTCCTTTTTTTGCTTTTATCAAACTTCGTCTACAACTTTATTCTTATATCTAACATTCTAACATATATCTGGAGAAAAATTATTATATGTATATTTATACATTGCAACAATTTAAAGATAAGACGTTTTTCGTTTCCTTAAAATTTAACCTAGTAGACTTATTTGTTTTGTAGAAAATCTTTCAATTATATATATATAAACATGTCATAAAAAACATCTTCATTATATGTTACATAAGTATATTATATAAATATTCATCAGTTATAATTGCCAACTTTATATGCTGCAGTCAGCATCCGATCATTTTCAATCGCGCGACCAGTCAAGGTGTGATCAATTAAGTGCGTGTACACGTAGGCCGTCCTAGTGACGGGCACAGCGGTAGCATGAGAGAAAGAAATATATATGCGGCCATAAACATGGATTAAAACGTACAATCGGCATAAAAGCGTTCGTGTATCAACGCAAATGGCCCGCGCGCGCGCAAAAAAAAAAAAAGAAATTTAATCGCAGCCGCAATCCCACGTATAATAAAAAATAACATGGTACATAAGAGCTATGCATATCGCTCGCCCGCGCGCCCGCGCTAGGCGCTTACTTTACGTGCCAAGGTGTCCTTACCCTGAAGATACGATCTCCTGACAAGGTGTCGGGGCTAAATGTCTCCCAAGTCCCGTTCTCTAGTAACGTATCGATCGAAAGGTCGAACTCCCGCGAGCGGTTCCTCGATTTCTGTCGAGAACCAGAGAGGACAATTTTTAGCCTCAGGACTGTTTCTATCGGGGCGGATTTTCGATTTTTTTCTCTCTCTCTCCTCCCCGATGGCTATATGCGTCCGCGCGTCGATATCCCAGCTATCCTTCTTCTTCTTGCGCCGCGACGCCCCGACAACGACGTCGTCGACCTCGCGCGTCAACCCACCCCGAGAAAAACTCGAAGCCCATTCAAGTCCCGACCGTAATAAAGCCGCGCGAGAAACTTCGCGGCGCTCCGCATCCCTTTAAGTAGAAAGGGCCTGGCATTTTTGCATAACTACTTTCGCACGTGTTTCTCATCTTGCATCGACGTAATGGCGCACCCCGGTGTCACATATACGCGGTCGCAAAATTAGTTAACATGTATCTCACGCGCGAATGGAAACGTGTGTTTTAATTTTTAATTCTTTTTTTTTTTTTGGTTGGTCGACGAGAGATCAGCAGGTATTGTCTCATGATGCAAAGTTAATGCCTTTGTTTCGAAAAATTTCGTTTCTCCGTTTCGTATTTTTCAGACGCCGCGTTTGGGCTGCAGTGAAAAGCATTTTTCCCGGCGTTTTTCTGTTTCCTCGTAAAACGACGCGGATTAAACACATTCCGCATATGTATGGTATAGCTGTGAACAAATAACGTTAATATTTGCGTCGTATAACGTATATATATATATATACATTTGTGTGCGCGCGTGCATGAGATTCGACCGACGTAACGAAAATTAGCACGTTTTATACGCGATATCCGATCAAGAGAGACAGGGTAAACTTTTTGCGTTTCATCTCTCTGCAATAGATAAATCGGAATTACTAATTAAAAGGACATTTTCTTCTTGCCATTGAAAATCTCACGGTCGTGCCTAATTGTAAAGCGCGGTGCGTTTAAGTATTGATCTCCCTTGGATCAAGGTCGTAAATTCTCCCATCTTCAATTAGGTCTGCACCGTTTCAGCGACGCCTCGTAATTTAATTTGCGCCGGCCGGCCTCCGGCCGATGCTCGTGTTTGCAGCGGACGTGCGACGCTCACATGGAGGTTCACCTTCGTATTCACAAAGGTTACGAAAGAGAGGGAGAGAGAAGTGGGAAAGAGGGAAGTGGGACGATGGCTATGCCAGAGATGCTCGTGTTAGGGCACATGAGCTAAAGCTACCCTTTCTATGCGACGATACCTCGGGTGACTTTGATCACATCGAGAGGAGAAGGCTCTGATGGGAAAACGATAACGAGAAGCGAGGAAAGAGAAAGGGGAAGAAGTCGCAAGCGGTCTCTGCTTCATATTGCTGTAATACATCAGGCTGGGTTTCCTTTCGTTTTTATGACAGCGTGACGTTTCTGCGAGTCATGCGTTGGTTGTGGAATAGTTCCGCGAGTTCCGCGGACTAAATCGTCGTCGTAAGGATTTTTACCACGCGATTCGCCGTCCGCGCATTGCAGATTAAAACAATTTCACAGGTAACGCACGGTATGTACAGCGGGGAGACACAAAGGTGGGCGCTTTTTACACACGGGGACGACAACGGGGAGAAAGCGGTGAGCGTTCTGGGAGAGATCTGGGTCGCCCGCTCGCGACCGCTTTTGTTCCGTGCCCCCGGTCCATTCGTCGACGGTGGAAAACGTATTTACAAGAAACACACGGATGAATGAAAAGCCCATCGGGCAAAAGACAGCGTGTAATACGCGCGTGGTGAAATCTGTACCTGGAAGAGCGGCTTGTCGGTCGCCGGTGACGCCGGGATCTGGACCGTGTAGAACTTCTGCTCGAATTCAGGACCATGGTCGTTGACATCCGCCACCTCGATGACGACCCTCGTGGTCGACGACAAAGGTGGTCTACCGTTGTCTCTTACTGTCACCTGAAATCATTACATAATCATCAATTATAGTAATTAATAACAATTTTATATATCATCGAGCGTACCCTGTTGTTAAATTAATTTAATGTCGAGAATTCTATTCAATGTTATTCATTCCTACGTCGTTTTCGTTCTCATTTGTTCCCATGCAATTAATTTAACTAAAACAGCGAAGTAAAATTTAACTCTAAAATAATGGAATAAATTTAATTAAAAAATAATAAAATATATAAATTTTCGAAAAATAAAACTACGATTTAAAAATAAAACTACGATTGTTAGCAAGATTTAAACCATACATAATATATACATTTTACTAAAGTATTGTATTACATATTTTTTTCTTCTTCGAATAATTCTGAGCATTTTTTAACATAATCAATAAGTTGCATTCAATATTTTATGAATCTGAATTAATCAATGATTAAGTGGGATTCGTTATATTAGAATATAATAAAATTGAAGACTAAAAAAATGTTAATAAATATCGAAATAAAAAAATGCGCAAAGCAAGAATGATTACCTGATAAATTATGTAAAACCATTCTACCGTGTATTTAAAATTTTATTTTTATGTTAATCACATTTCGATAATATGCATAAAGCAAAAATATATCGATATTAATGATCCCATAAATATGAAAATTTTATTAATCAGAAAATATTATAAATATGTGTGTATGTGTGTGTTACGATCATAAAAAGAGAGACAGGGAAAAAGATGGAGAAAACTATATGTTATCAAAACGGGTTTAACAATATCCGGATATTGAAAAGTCAAAAAAGGTAAATTTCAGCGTATAAATAAGTTAATACGAATTCTGATTAATTCTGGTTGAATTAACACAGATAGTCAACAGCTATTAACAAATCGAATACCAGCGACAACATATCGCTGACTCGATTGCAATAACGTCTCCCGTAATAAAAGCTTTACTACGTAAATTTCTATTTCTCTCCCTCTTCTTCGTCGAGGCATTTATTAATATACAAATTGCGCTCTCATTTTCTCTTTCCGCGTGTGTCGCGATAAATAACAGTGTCTTTGAATTCTATAACTAAAATGAAGACACGCGCATAAATTAATATTCTCGTTCGATTATTCAGGGAAACGCACATAACACATAACGCACATAGATGTACTTTTCCTCGGCGGTTTCGTGCCGTCGATTATTAGCTGGAAAATGAATAAGGGAAGTAAAAGAAAAGCGCTTCGGGAAGGCGTTCCCAGAAGATATCCCTCCGCGTAATGCGATAGCTTTCTAGATTCTCTCTCTCTCTCTCTCTCTCTCTCTCTCTCTCTCTCTCTCTCTCTCTCTCCGCCGTTACGACTTTTCGTATGGCCGCACCCCTTTTTCTCGTTCACGGCAAGTCGTTGTCTTATCGCGCACGTTTCTCTACGTCCTGCGACGAAAATCCTGGACTTTCATGCGCGAATATCGCACGTACGATCTGAGCAGTCGACTGTGCTGACCGGAAGAGAAGAAGGAAATAGGAGCTTCGGATCGTAAAACCGAGTGTTGCCGTATCCGAGACGACGTCCTCGCGCATCCAAGACTCTTGTACACAACCTCACTGTATACGAGTACATCGCGCGAAACGAAGATTGAAATCCGATTTGCAACATTTCAAATTTAGACGCCACGAAAACATTAAAATGACCTTTACAGGAGAGAGAGAGAGAGAGAGAGAGAGAGAGAGAGAGAGAGAGAGAGAGAGAGAGAGAGAGAGAGAGAGAGAGAGAGAGAGACGCGACTTTTTAAAGAGTGTCCTCTTTGGAACATTTCAACAGATAAAAGCGTCGTGACAGAAGACGTCTTTCTTTTGTACGTGCCGCCAGGTCACCGAGCCCAGATAAATTTATAATTAAACTTCGCGAATAAGTCATGCGGATGCTACTCGCATTATGAGCGCCCACTTACCCCGCCGTTCGCGGTGAATTTCAGTCGCGAGATTTAATTTCGCGTTTTCGCGAAATCGAGGTTGATATCTGGCAATAACTGGCCGTGTTCCTGATATTGCTTCTGTTTACTTCGCGTCTCCTATAAATCTTTCACCTAGTTTCGCAAGAGAGAAAGAGAGAGAGAGAAAGAGAGAGACGTTCCCTTTTTCCAATCCACGCCCGGATTCTATCTATAGATAGACCAATCTCTTAGAGCGCGATCCCTCACGCAGAGGAGCCAGTAACGAAGCGTATATGACTCATCGCGACGAGCGCTCTATTGCGAGGCCGGGTAGATCCGTCCGTCCGTCCGTCTGGCGGAAGAGCCGCCGGGTAGACTGATGAGAGAGTAGACCGGTTACGAAATTCTCTTCGTCTCGGGGCCCCGTCGTTCTTCGGCGCAATAATCGGTCCTCTCACGAAGCAATTTCCGGCCGGCGAGGAGGAGGAAGGGAGAGAACGAGGTGGAAGGCTGCGGAGAGAGAGACCGCGACCGTAAATCCAATGTCCCCCGGGACATCTCCCGCGGGAGAGAAAGGACCACGCGCGTCGGAACCTTCGGGGTAACACCTGCACTAAATTAGGAGTACGAAACTCCGTTTTACACACCGGACGTCGGCTTGTACTCTCGTCTGCGACGTCTGCACGACGACGCCGACGACGCGAAACAGCGCTCCGGATTTCCCTGGTAACGTGTTCGCGTCGGCCACGCGCTTATCCGCGTCGCCCACATCTCCGCAGGATGATCAGGAATTCATTAGGTTGGAGTGCACCCGGGGAATTTCTGTGCTGCATCTTCCGTCTTTAATTTCATTCAATTTGTTTACGAGAGATCGCGACCTTTGCAATTTAATTACCTTTATATGTACAGGCAGAAGTTTCTTGTAAAATTTACCATCAAAATTTTAACTCTACGGAGCTGATGGTAAATTTATTGAATCTACCATCAATTATAAATCTTTAATTATTGTCGTTAAAGTAAATTTTGAATTTCTTTTTTATATAAATTATGTGTTATTATAGTCCCTTACAATTAATTAGTGTTTAGTTAACAGAAATTAAATTGGTCTCACAGATTCAACATCAATAACTGTGTTTATACAGTTTATATAGAATTTGATGTCAGCTATGAAGGATTAATCAAGCTGTTTTATGTATTATAAAATTATAATGAAATTGTTCAAAATACCATATTGTCCCAAATTCTCTTTGTAATAATTTTCAAAACGAGAACATAATGTTCTCCCTTGTCTCGAAAACAAAAGAAGTGTTTACGAAAACAGCTTCGAAGCATGATACAAGTGAAATGCACGGGCAAGCTAGCCTTTTCCGACAGTGATTTTTTTTTCGTTATTATGAAGTTAATTACGTGAAAAACACATGATTCCCCATTTAATAAATTCGAAGAACGCATCGGTAACCGCGATTCCACCATGTCGCGTTCGTTGCTTCGAGGCTGTATAAATTTTCATCACAGTCATCTTCTCGTATCTTCAAGGCGGAGGAATATATTAAGTGTCCCATTTCTGGAGCACCCTGTACAGCGCGGTAGATTTAAACGCTTGGCCGATCGCGCTAAATCCGTCCGAGCGTCGTCGTTGTATCTCGCCCGAAGGTGCCTCTTGCAAGTTTCCCCGCTTCGCACTCTCTTCAAGCACTCGCAATTTTATCATTTCACTCGGAGTGTGCTCGCGCTCCGGGCTACCGGGACGGTTTAATATCGGTATGCGATCTATGTAAACCGCACGGAAGGGTTGGCGAGATTCCGAGAACACGAGTCAACACTCCGGTTGGATAAAATTTTCCGTAATAAATTCTTTACAGCGATTTAAGATGCTCGTTATCATAGTTTTATTAAATTACTTGTCAATTTAATTCATGACATTACGTATTCCAGCTTCAGTTTAGGATTTTGTGTATCAAAGAGACAAATAAAAATGCAGATATTGTATCTGTTGGTTTTACGATACATCTAGAGCTTTTTTCCTAGTGAAAACATTCGAGAATAGAACATAATTCATTTCAATTTATTTAATGTCAACATTAAATATCTATGTGCTACACTGCCTCTTAATTTATAAAATTTATCAAAGTAAAGTTCATTTAAAATTAAATAAAGAGGAAGGTTAGGTTTTACTATTTTGCAAAATGTTTCATTTTCAATTAAGTTAAGAAGATGATCCCTTTCAGCCTTTGACCAATTGATCAAAGGATTCGTAAATAAAATGTAGTTCTGGAGTGAGAGAGAGAGAGAGAGAGAAATATTATAAGAAGTGGAAAAGTTTAATTAATCTTAGGGCAAAAAGTAGTACCCTTTCCATCCCTTAATACAACATTTCACCGTTTTAACATGGTATTTCAATGAAAGACGAAAGATGCAGTTTTCATAGTGACAGTCGTTTCGCGCGTCAGTGATCTAGCCGCATCATTTCTCCGACGCGAGGAGCGGCAGACTCGATTGAGTACCGAGCGACAAAACCACCGGCCTTTTCAAATAACTTGGCGACGAGAAGTACATCCCGCTACATAAGCTCCAGCTCCAGAGAGGAATCGCATTTTCCTCGTGATTAGGGGTAATAGCCGTGCTTTGCCCGAGCAGTTCTTCAGAACCTCTCTCTCTCTCTCTCTCTCTCTCCTCTCACTCAACTCACCGTAATTACCTCGACGGCCTCTGGTGATTTCTCCGGGCTTAACCCCACGTTTGCGGCTAAATCCGAGGAGCTACGCCGCCAGCTACGACGAGGCACACTCGTGACAGTCGCCATAATAAACTCGGAAACTGCCACGTGGAGTGCAACGCGCGGCGGTCTCGCAAAGTAGCCACCAGGGGAGTTGCCTCCCTCCGGTTTCGTCGTCGACTAGATCGATCGGCGGCCGTTTTCGGTTTACGATGAGAAACCTTCGGCGAGGGTTTTGCAAATGTTATGGCGACGATATTTCCCTGACGTTCTGGTCAGGGCGATTCTTTTACATCGAAGAGGCGTCCGACCTCGGTAAACTCCATCGTCACGAAGCATACACACACACACACACACACACCGCCGTCGTGGGATCCGTAGATTCGGTATCGTGTCGGGGAATCAGCACCGTCGACGGCGAAAAAGCTACGGCGCGGACGCCGTAAATCGTCGACGGGACGGCGCTCGCGGAAGGGGAATCGTTACACCCGCGCCTCTCGAAACGTCTCCCTCGTCTCGAAGACCGCGCGTCGTTGACTTTTACGGCGCCTTCTGCAGAGGCGCACAAAATAAGCCGTGCACTAATCGTTCCGGGGTAACGGTCTAACGGAAGGGTGGCATTTAATTCCCTCTTCTGTTATTCCGTCCGAACGTCGAAACGGTCACCCTTGCGTTCACCCGACCGGCACCCGACGCGATGATGAAACGGGTGCGAGCGGGATTTAATAATCTCATTCCGCTTGTATAAAGCGAAGTTCCGCTCAAGCCAAGCCATGGTAACAGCGGGGGTAGTTCGCGCGGTGGAAAGTGCGATGGGAAATACGGGGCTTATCCCGTATCGAAATATTCTCAGATCTAACCCAAAGCTCGGCGTTAATAATGATCGGCTCTCATCCCGCTCCCCCCCGGATCCGCGGGGGGAATTTCTCCTTCGGACCGTCGCGTTACCCCCGGGGTAACCGGAATAAAGCCCGACGACGACGCGTCGGGCGCCCGCGCTAATTTCGCGCCGTAATAAATTTGCATTTCCGGAACGGGAGCTTCCACCGCCGCGCGACGGCTAATTTCCCGGAAAATATGGCACTCGCGGTCTTTTACCGCGGCGACCGGTGGACGAGAGGAAAAAAAAAGAGGGGGGGGGGTGCGGTTTCTCGCGATCGCGATGCACGCGCGCGGCGGTGTTGCGTTTCTATTTGGCAAGCGGAGGCGCCGCCGCGGCTTTCCTTACCGTCTGTCTCTCCTCTCTCAATCCCTCTTCCCCCTCTTCCGCTCTTTCTCTTTGTGGGAGTAAACCGGGCAGATCGTTAGGGGAATATCACTCGCTCGCCGGAGCAGAAAAGCATGCATAATTGAACCCCGGCGGTTCTGTGAAGGAGACCCTGACTATCCCGTGCCGTGGCTCCTCGCGTGGCCGAGACCGTTTCCGGCGACCATTCGCTCCGAGGAAACTACGTCCGCACGCACGGAGTATGATTTCGGAAATGACTACACGGCGAGTGGATTATCATAAAAGATTAATGGGACGAGCGACCGATAGTTTGGTCAAAGACGCGGCAGCTGCATTGCTCTGTTGCATTCATTATTCATCGGATCGCCGATGGTTACGCCGCGCGGGTTTCTGCTTCGTATACCGACGCGAGGCGGAATTCTATGTAGCACACGTTGGCGGGGAAACACACTTGCCAAATTCTTGAATTCTGACGGGAAGATGAGAGAATTCTGACGGTACACTGTAGTATAAATCTTATAGTAGTGCACCTAGAAGTATTGTAGCCTGGTTGATCTTTTAGTTTTAAAGCAAAAGGGCTAGAGATTATTATAAAAGTTACGTAGCACTGTACATACGTTGCGTTACTCTCTTGATGATGAACAAATTACGTTTCTTATATATTACTTATTAATATATATAATTTACTAATACTTGTCCATATATATATAAAACCGAGAATTTAGTTTTGTTGCATATTAATCGCAACCGCAACATTTTCAAAAGCAATCGGATTCAGTTACAGGTGTACTTCTATCATATTTGAAATTCAATGTAAAATTCCGCATAAATCAATATAAAATTCCACAATAAGTGTATTTTACCGCTATACGATGAGGTATTCTACGAAAAATAAGTATTTAACCAGTCGGTTAAAGCATAGCGAGCGGATAGAACAGTCGTTTAGCCAGCAGTTAGGCATTGGAAAACGCTTATGGCAACCCCGCGAGGTGACTAAGCGGTTAGATAAACGCTAAAGGAGGACTATCTGAGGTCGGAATAAAGTCAACTTCATCCCGCAGATGTTCTGAAATATTCGCAATTCGCTTTATAGATATGTTCCGTATAATGAACATTATTATTCTTTCTTCTCTCTCTCTCTCTCGCCTAGTATTTATCTTCTTTCTCGAATAAAATTGATAGAATGGTACGCTTATTATATCGCAATTATATATTATATACACAAAGTAGCCAATAAAAAGAATGAATTAATTCTTAAATACTACTATGAGAATTTTCACTTAAATGCTAATTCTATTGGTACAGTTTTTATTATTAAAATTTTTCTAGTTTAAACTTAATTTAATAAGATTTTTTGCATTAAAATAATATTGGTTCAGTTATTTTAAAATCTTGCAGTCTATAAAATAGAAAAAAATATATTAAAAATCTTAAAAGTGTAAAAAATTTTTAATTGTAAAAAATAAAATGAATTTTCACCCACGTTAGTGTTATATGTGTATGTAAAATCATAAATGAAATAGAAATAGAATAAAACAAGGATTTTTAAACTTCGTCGTAAAGTTGCGATTTTCGTTTTCTTACTGGTACACTTCTTATTGGACCGCGCTGAGGCGAGACTCCAAAAGATGTTATCAGAGAAAGCACCGCGCGTAATTGCGGTCGTTAATAATTGGAATCCCTGTCTGGGAGGGCAAGAGGAGACGCAGTTTCCGCGCACACCGTATCAAACACCGAGCAAACGGGCCGCGCACGCGCGCGCGCGAGAGAGTGTTTTTCTTTTTCTTAACTCCCCGCTCAATCGTACAGCCATAAAGTTTACCTTCAATTAAAGCGTGCTTCTTAAGGTGCAATTAATAATCCTAATTGGTATTACACGCGTCGGGTACGTGTGCTTTATCTAGATAGAACACCGGGCTTCCTCCGGAAACGTTTCGATCGCGATAAACTCCTTAGAGCCTTTCGTAATCGAAACTTATAATTAGTTTCGACGGTCGGTCGCGCGTCAATCAACGCGCCACGATCACCGAATCGCAATGCAACATGATTTTACCGAGCGGGGCGTGCGAGACGCGCTTGATCTTGTAAGTTTTCCGAGCGAGTATTTCCCTCGGTCGCATTCTGTATCTCGTTCGTCATCCGGCCGTAACACACGAGATATTTGCGGAGTTTCCGCCGCGGAGATTCCTGGATATTCATCATGATTATTTTCTCCCTACTAGCGCCGGGCGCGCAAAAGACCGAGCTCTTTTGCAGATCCGTCGCGAGAGGCAAACACAGAGGGAGAAACTGGACGAATGAGAGTGGCGCCGGGCATTAATTATATACCGTTGCTGTGCACAGCTTTATGCATTGGATGCGCGAACAGAGCAACTCCTCTTTTTCCTTTGCGCCTCGCGTCTCGGATGGAGAAAAGCGAAAAGAGAATCAAACGATTCGACATTTCGATCTTTGCCCGCGTTGCCGGAAAGAAAAAGAAAGATTAAATAAAGTATCAAAGATGAGGAAGCTAATGAGAGTGCGGTAAGTAAAGTGCAATTTTACAAGAGTACGGAACGTGCCTTAATTAAAATTAATCAATCCACTGAACGTTTCGATTCAACTTCGAGGTATATTAATTAACAATACATTAACCACTCTTACTCTAGAATGAACAAAGAGACAGCTATTTCCAGACTAAGAAAATCGAAAATAACAATATTCACAATATAATTGATAAAATTATATACCTGATTTTTCCTTGGATTTTTTGGATACTTTTAGTTTAAAAAATATTAAGTACATATGAAAAAAAAAATTGAAAAGATTCAGTATATCAGATTAAGAGAAAACTAAGGTTTTGATCGATGTCAAAGGTAAAACGATGTGAAATTTCGCTAATTTACATCAAGTTGGTTTCTTTAAATGTGCTCGAGTACAGTGTTACTCGCGTAACCTCCACCATTCCCCATTTGGCGAGAAACTTTGAATCTTATAGAATAACTTCGCTAAAAATGAAAAGGATAAACGTACACATTGTTTGAGGAAATGCAATTGTCGTACGTAGGCGTATTTGCGCTTTTCATCCGTCGGGTTGAGTAAGGTAATACTCAACTGTGAAACTTGCAAGTTTACCACGCGTATACGGTGACAGCTCGACCAGCGGATATATTTTTGCATCTCTCCAGATGCTTCGCGAGATGGGAAACTCCTTATCTCCGAATGACGCGCGAGACAGCATACCTTATTGTTTCTCGGCCCCTTTGACAACGGCGTCGCTCTCTCATTGTCACGGTAACGTCACGTGCGCCGGCTTGGAAGTTTCCGTTGCAAGAAGGATCAGACATTGAGAGCTGGGCGTCGCGCGCGACGATAATCCCTACGATGACGGTGCGCAAAAGACGGCAGGAAGAATGTCAATTAAGCGACTTCAGCGACGCCGCTTCTGAGTGTCGGACCAACGAGGACCGGAAGCAAGACGTAGACGTGGTGGGGTAGATTACGAGGAATGTAAAAGGGAAGCGAATGAGATATAGGATGGAGCAGAGAGTTGCTGCAGCAGCGTCCCTTCTTTCTTAGCCTAAATGTCACTTGTCGATTCCTTCTTATACACTTTCTACCGTACTGCCCGTTTATTTTAATGAATATTTACCACGCATCTCTTTTTTTATAAGCATTTTGAATTAATTCTCCGAAGTCGATGACGTAATCAAATCGTCATCTGTAGCACAAGCACTGATGCCATGTCTGTGAGATTCATTTAATTACATCTTGATTAAACTATTAATTTACTAAGTTTCAGAATATATTTTAAATAAATATAATATTAACTTATGAATAAATTTTCCGATATATAAAACTTATGAAATACTCGAGACAAGTGACGTTTATTTAATTCAAGTAATTTGTAGCACGTGTATTTTTCTGTGTGTGCGGAATAAATCGCGCGTTTCTCGGATCGTTAGGTAATCACCCTCGAAAGACGCTGAGCGAGCGCGGCATTTGTCTTCGCCTTATAGCCGTTGTCGGGGAATCATCGGCGTGCATTACGTGCGGAAGTACGAGCGGAAGCGCAGTCGCCGCCAAGAGTCTGCGGAAGAAAAGGTGAGGGACAGCGCGAGGCTATCTTCCCTTATTAATATACGCGGCGTATGTTGAAAACGACCGATCTCGCGCACGGCGTCGAACCTGAAATACGCGTTCGCGTGTATCTCGGAGTAAGCGGGCATATATTTTTTTTTCTTCACGTTGGGCGGTCGGCCAAGAGCGTGAAAAATCGCGTCTATTAAGAAGACCGTGGCAAAAAGCTTTCGGCGATGAGAGGGTAGCTCTGACGCACGAGCACGGGTATTCGCGAGGATTACACGCGCGAACATACGACGCCTATCGATCGCGGAATACTTTTGAAATGCAGCTAAGCGAACTTGCAATACATCAGTCGATCTGCCCGTTATTTTAAACAATTATTACTATGTAAGATTATTATATAAATTTACTGAATATTAAAAGAAGTAAAGACAAATTTAGGAAATAGATTTAGATTTTTGACAAATAAAAAAAAACCACTGTGATTGAGATTTATTTTCACTGCTGGAGTGTAAAAATCACCCAAGACGTTTTTATTCCCGAGTTAAAGATTTTTAAAATTTTTCATTTTGACACTAATAAGTGTGCATGTGCTCGAATAAAAAATGCTTCGTTTTAAAGTTACTTAAGTGCGGTATGAAATTTGCATGACCAAATAGGGAATTCCGGGCAATTAATCCACCCCGCCTTTTTAAAATACTTACAACTTTCTCGATTTCTCATCGGGAGATTAGATCTGTCCTCTTTTTTTTTCGCGGAAGGGGGCGGGGGATGGGAAATTAATTCAAAAATTTGCCGCGGGGTCCCGCAAGAGTGACGCGTCGGGTGAAAATTGATTCTTGCGTGCTTACCGGGATTATCGGCGACTTCGATTTGCATTCAAGTACGCCCGGTCGATCATAAATTTCGATGAAATATTCTCAAGCGGATACTTCAAGCGGCGACAAGAGAGTCTGTTCTACGGTGGTAAGCAATTTTCTGACTTGCTTTGAATGGGAGGAGTGTCAAAAGCGCACCTGAAAACAGAAGGGCGGGCGCTGAAAAGCCCGACCGGGAAGAGATAGCGTAATGGTCACGTCAGTGAAGCCCTTCAGCGAGCGTTCATTCACGTAGCTTGTGAATTCGACAGTTTCCTTATACCACTCCCTCTCACCTTCGCAATACAATTTTAACTCGATTTCACTCGCGAGTCCGTCCGGCAAATGGACACGCGCGCGCGTCCATTGTGTGTGTGTGTGTGCGATTCACCGTACGTCGTTAATATACGCGCGGCGTCGAAAGAGAGATGGTATTGTCAATATTTTAGATTCATCGAGCGCTTTGCGCGTTACAGTATGCAAAAAGGCGTGCCTGGTGGCGCGAGATACGCCACGCCCGATGGAGAGAAACGGTTTTCTTCGGTGGTGGAGCCTAGCCCGCCGCCACGGGGATATACATCCGGGACTCGTAAATTATGCGCGGTGGAATTATGAAAAAGGGGGACGCGGTTGCGGCCCCGGTCACCAGGTCGTCGCAACCCTCGGTTGACCTTTCATGCCGAAATACCAGAGCTTCACCCTCGCCCTTTTGACATCGGCCAGTAAAACTGTACAGCGTTGGTGTATCGATGACAGATAAACGAGTTTGGCGGATGCGCGCCATAAAAAGAAAGTCTAACGATCCACGCGAAAATCTGCAGGATATGCGGCCCCTCGTTTAGATGAGCGTGGGCTGCCAATATCGCTGTTTCGGCCAATATCAATTTGGCCAATGTTCGGCATAGTTACGGGTTACGGTACGATAGACTCGCGGACTATCCGAGAATAAAATGGATTTTTAACTAATAGAACACACAGAGTCGAGCGTACGTCATTCTAGCACAGAACCGAGTGGTCGTTCTCCTCTCTCTCTCGTAACAAGCTGGTTACAGTTGGAATACCAATGGAGAAATGAAATCCTTCGCCCTGGGGGATTGCTCATGCGTGACACGCATAATTTCTGTGTCTTGTATAAATTTTTCCGTTTGAAAATGTATTTGAAAATTCTTTGCTGTTTATCGACGTTACACGGAGAGAATTTTCCATTAGAATCTATCCTCAAAATCATGATAGTTGTAGAACGATATTGAATATTTCGAAGAATTTTATGTTATTTCCATCGATTAACTAGCATCTATCACACACTGAGCAAAAAATATAATATTTGGTATTTGTAATTAATTTATATTTATAATTAATTAATAAAATAATTGTGATTAGAAGCTCTATTTTTAGTGTTAGTAATAGTAGACAAACATAATGGTTGCATTTACCATAATTTAATCATAATTGACGCTCATTCTAAATTAAAGTTATTTATATTTATATTTAAATTATAGTAATTGTAATTATTTTTTGTCAGTTTAATACACATATATTATTATTATCATCATTACATTATGATAACTATAAAAAGGAGCTCCTAACCATAATATAAATTATTTTGACATTCAATTGTAATTAAATATCAAATACTTTTCTTTCAATAGCAAAATATAAAATAATTTTAATAAACTTTAATATAATTTTACTAATTTATCACATTGTGTGTGAACGACTATCTTAAGAATAAATTCTAAACAAAATTTCTGTGTAAAAACTTCATTGTCTCTCGTTCGAAGAACGGTAATGAGCCGAACGTGCGATTTAATACGCGTGATTGATAATGAAGGGGTAATCGACGAGGCTTTTACGCTAAAAGAAAGCGCTAAAAGAGAAAGCTCTGTACACTCATTAATTATTCGTGGCGGAGAGACTTTGCAAAATTGTCGAAGTTTCTCCGTAGGAAGGCGGCACGGCGCGGCGAGGGGTGGAGGAGGGGGGGACACAGGGGAGGCGATCGTTTTCACGAACTCTTGTTTCTAGAGCCGAGACTCATTTAACTCGGTTACGAACACAAACACGCTGTTAACAACCCGCATCGGAGGATCAAAGCCTCTTAAAGTGATTTCCTTGGTCGCGGCACGGAGAATTCCTGTAATGATATCTAACGAAATCTGACTCACACGAGGGGTGAACTTAAACGCCAGAGAGTCTTCTAATTGTCTGTTCATTGTCTCTCTTCCGGAAAATATTATTTACTCGGACATAAATTCGAAGTATTATTTCGCTCGTTTGCTATAACAATAACTAAAAAAAAAAGAACAAATTTTCAATTTGAATATTTTAAATAAGAATTTCATAGTAATATTTTTTAAAAACGATTTTAGTAATAATTTGGTCTAGCATTGTAAAAAAATAAAAGTATCGTTAGTTTTTAATTTTTAGTGCATTAAATTTTCATCAGAATTCTCTTCTTTTTGCAGACAACTCAAAAATAGTAATTTTTTAATTAAGTCATGTCATAGCAAATGAGTGATTAAAGATAAATAGTGATGAGTTTCATCAAACGGTCCTATTACTGACAAATATTGATGCGCGGCTTGCAAGTGCAAAGCGATGATACAGATACAATTTGATTTTTGATATCCTATTCTGTTACAAAGTGCACTTAATTAGATTGGCTGATGGGGTTGAGCCAGAAATTTAAACTGTACGCGACATACGAATGAACGCGAGTACGGCCATTAAAACCAATAACGTGCAATTTAATTTCGGACGAATATATGCTTGCGTTAATTACGAAATATTTTGCCACCATAATGTCCCGCGTGTGTGTTTTTCCTCGACATTACCTAATATGATTTTATAGTATCTATATCACAACCACTATAAACTATATCGTAAATAATTTAAAAATCTACTTCCGAGAGTATTTAAAAATACATATAAAAATAATAGCTACAAATGCTTTGCAATTTGTTTGAAACTTTTGCGGCATTACACAATCATAATTTCGCGAACGCTGTAATAATTTCCTGCATTGCCATTTCTATGAAATTTTATGGACAGCATAAAAAGAACATTTAATCGTTGTGCTTTTTAAAGTTTCGAGAAGAAGTCGGAGTTCAAATTAGTGAAAAATGTCGAAGTTTCTTTTTTTTTTCGTCAAACACGAAAGAAGAGAGCCAGCTACAATTTTATTTACAAAACTTCCCTGAACGCGCAACAACGTCGAAGTAACGCCAGACAAGAGATGCTGACGTAAGTTGTGGAGAACTACAATAGAAGCAGTATAATAGGCACATATAACTTTTGCGATCAAGGCAAAGCTGCGCTTGAATTTTTAGAATTTGCTGTATCGCATTCGCGATCTTTTTGCTCATAGTCTTTCTTATCTATTGACAAGACTTTTCGCGGATCCCCCCCATGGTTTACGCTTAATCGGTAGAACTTCTCGAAACGTCCTAAAAATTGTGGTACCTTGGGGAAGAACTAGAAGTTTATCGGCTATATCGAAATTTTTCAAATGGGGTGGCTTTGCGGGGGAAAAGTGTAGGTGAAGGATAACGCAGAGGGGACAAAGTTAGGCCGTTTACCCTATCAATCGTACTCTATATAGAAGCTTCTTGGCGAAATTGGTATCGCCTCTTTTCCCACTTTTATCGCCCCGGCGAAATTCCAGTGTCTACCACCCTCGCACGACGTGAGACTATCGCGAGCTCTTTCTTTAATCCCGATGCAAGGTAGAAATTCCCCCGGGAGGCTCCGCCGACTTTCCCCAGAGAAATGTCTCGCCTACCCGGTGTCTCACCCTACGGCTTTTCTTCTTCTTCTTCTTCTTAGGAACCATTGTACCCTTTTCAGCGTTGTTCTATCCGAAGCTCTCCCTTCTTCTCTCTCGGTCTCCTTTCTGCCACTTTTACCCCTCTTTCTCTCCGCCGTTGTCCCAAGTCGTCCATTCGTTTCTCGGCCTCTCGCGCCTTTCTCCCGTCCATTTAGTACTACCCCTTTCCTCGCCGTGCTATTTTCAAGTTGGCCTTCTCGCCTTTATCGCCGGGGAGGCAGATTTTCCTCATTTTACTTTTCAATCTCGCGGAGGATGCGATTTTCTTCCTCATTTCCACTCCGACAATATTGCGAGGGGGCGCCGAGCGAGCAGACGGACGGGGTGAGGAGAGGAAGCAAAAGCGACAGTTTCAGAAATTTTATCGACAGTATCGTCGCGAAACGAATGAATGGACAGGAAACGAATGGACGAAACGAAAATGCACCGTTAACCCGTCGATCAGCTGTTAGTGTTGGCGCGCCATTAGGAAACCCGATTTGCTTTAATGATTCCGAAACCGATTAGATTGTCGTCTTAACATCGTCGATTACGAGGACTGCGATGCACTCAGATTCTGTTCCGCTTCTTCAAAGTTTATTCACGACTCGAATTCATTCGCAATTACATTGCTGTTTGTAACTTTGGTATTTCAAACTGTTCAATTTAATGTTAAAATAATTATTACAATTGACATAAAAAAACTGCAATTTATAATCACGTGTGGGGTCAACTATATTTAAATCATAATAATTATAATCATCTCTTTGTTAGTGTAATATTTTATGTCATTACTTTACTAACATTGTAAGCGCAATAATAACTGTAAAAAGAGTTCTTATCCATAAGTATTTTAACATTTAATTATAATTACAAATTACCAATTTCTTTACTCTCAACAATAAAGAAAAAAAAAAAGAAAATTCGATATTTATATTGGACTCACCTCCAACACGTGCTCCGCTTGATTCTCGCGATCGAGCTTCCTGCCGCTAGTGCTGATGAGACCTGTAACAGGAATAGCGCAGGTAGATTAGCATGCTGTCCGACGATTAATAAATAACGGGTTCGAGCGGGAGACAGTAGAACGGATGGTACTTTGGCCCGACGACTCTCCCCCGGTAAAATCCCGTGGATAGAAGAGCGAGGGGGAGAGCCCGACGCAACCCTCGAATTGCGGATGAACGGAAGGTCGCCTCCCATTTAACCGAGACAAAGACCCGATGGAACGAGCCCGAACGAAAATTATAGCGTTCAGATTTTGTCGCACGCGCGTATTCTCCTCCGCGTCTCTTTCGACCGTACCGGCGAGCGATATCGAGCTTTATTTTACGCCCGAAAGGGAATCTCTTTCATCATCGGGCACGGATTCCGTTCGGGAACTCGATTGGGCAAAAATTCGCGGAGGCAAAGCCACGCGGCGAAGGGAGGAAATTCTTTCGCTGTAACTATCCCCCCTCCCCACCCGCCCCGAAAAACTTCTGAAGGAAGACGGCGATCCGAGGCGTGTCCCTTTAATTATGGGGGAAAAATGCTGTTTGTAAAATAATTAACGAGAGAGACATGCGGAATATGGAGAAACCGCCTTTTGCGAAGCATAAATGATACGCAGATTTGCTTGGTGAAGGCAAGCGAGCTTTGCAAAAAGCCGTCACGAGACGCAAAGCGCGGCGGTACGACAAAGCGACACCGCCGAACGGAAAAAAAAGAAAAAAAAAAGGAGGGGAAGCCCTTTAGCGTGCGGCTGCGCTGTATAAAGCTCGGAGCAATCCCCTTTCTCTCTCTTTCTCGTTTTTTATTAGTCTTACGGCTTCCGGTGACAGCAACGTCGGTGACGGCCCAGATTTTATATTGCACCGCGAGCTGCTAATCGAGTTACGAGGAAGCCGTTGTCATTCCGCTCGGAGCGGCTCCGATCCGAGCCGCCATCGACAAGGCACGAGTCTCCATAACTTTCGCTTTGCGGGGTCCGTTATGATTAGCGTGACGTGAATCCGAACTCGTGCAACTGATGTACGCGGCATGGCGGAAAAGGGGAGGAAAAACATCGTCATTAAAACAAACTAGTTCCGCTGTTTTTCGTGAGTTTTGCGCCGAACGATACGTCGCGTGTTAAAATCGTTGCGAGGCGCATTGTTGTGGATGGATAGTCGCGATGGAACGGGAAAGCGCGGAACACGATCTGCGAAAGCGTGAGATCGTCGAATCTAATTTCCGTTGTTATTTAGGGACTCATTGGCACAAGAGGCGAGTTGACATCTCTCCCATTTACATACTTATGGAAAGAAACAACGGAAAAAGTTACGGATAACGAAACTTTTAGCGAAAGTGTTTCTGCTTCTGTGTTCTGTGCCAAAATGTACGAATTGAAGCCTGAAAGCACCTCGTTTAATCCAAAATAGTCGGTTGAATATGAATTTGTTATGTTAAGGACTACATAACATATACACAAGAAAAAAACGTAATATAGCCAATAACATATGTGATTGCGGGCTGCCAACTACATAAAATACTCAATACAATAATATTTGCTATTAATGCAAGTACAATGTTGATACTGCAATGGCATATATTATTGTATTGAGTATATCTGTAGTTAGCAGCCCACAAATGTCCCCTAAATGACGTTCGGCCCTGGCTGCTCGGCGTTTGGCTGATGCCTTTGGTTGCTAGCTTCAGCTACATGCCCGCAATAACATATCTTATTGAATATATTACTTTTTTTTTTCAGTGTATAAACATGTAATTAATTCTGAAAAAATTTTGGTTGGAGGTCGTTGTTTGCTGGTTGTTAGTTGATGGCAGTTAGATGGCCATTAGGCGGTTCGGTTGTCGTTTAGTGGCGGCTGATTGAGTCGCGAATCATTGGGAAAGCGAATCACGAAAAGCAAGGACGTTAGGAAAGATATTATTCATTAACAATTGAGGCGCGGAAGCGCTTCGCTTAATCCAAAATACAGTCTCGCACTTGAATATGTATGAAGAAAATTTCTACCCACCGCTTCGACGTTTTGTACCGAAATGAACAAATGCTTTCGGTCACGTTTCTTTCATCAAATACGAGAAAGCACGAGAAAAAGGGGTTGAGAGGGCGGGAGGAGAAGTGAAACGGAAGCGCGGCGATGGGCAGGAAAAAAAGGAGGGGGGGGGGGAATTGCAGGAAGTGCCGTTCGATCGAGCCGCGAACGCGCGTACGAAGCTTCGGCGCGCGTTGTAGGACGCATTTAAATAATTGCTTTTCGTTTTCGTGCTTCACCCTCGCTCCGGGGCCACGTCGACCCTCGACGGGAATGCACGCCCACGCGCTCGCGGGGGGCGCGCGCACGTAACCGCGGGAAATTCGTTATCGGAAATCAACGACGGGAGAGCCGGGGCGAAATTATTTACGACATTATCGGCGACGCAACATCGCAAAATAAGAAACCCCGGAACAACGACAAATTTATTTTCTCCCGCGCGCGAGGACGTTTTTCCTCGAAGAGGCCGCGGCGGAGCGCTCGACGGAGTAATATTTTATGATGATAGTGAAAAATGCGTCCGGGTTAACGGCGCCGAAGCAACTGGAAGGCCGCTTAAAGGCCCCGGCTCGTCTCACGCCGGGAGAAAGTTTTATCGGGATTATTCCCTTATGACGAGCTAAGATTATCTGTCTTTCACGACTGGCGAGCGGTTATTATGAAATTTCGCCTGCCGGGGGTCTCGCGCTCGCGCGTATTAAGGGAAATATCGCGAGTTTCGCGGCGCGAATGAAGAACCTAAAAAGGCTCGGTGAAAAAAACGGTAAGTTAGCTTCCCTATAAAGTCAAGTCAAGCTTCGATGACACTTTTTTTTAATCGCGCGCGTGTGACAGCGGTGCTCCATTACGAAACTAGCTCGCGTAAAATTTTTATTAAAAAAAGAGAGAGAGAGAGAGAGAGAGAGAGACACCTTACAATATTTTGATAAAGCCTCTCCATATTCGTTGCCGTTATTAAAAACGGGTGCATTAATCAAATTGATATGAACTGCGACCGTTTATAGCGATAACACCGCACGTTGGCAATCAGCGACGTGCGTCCGCGGAATAAAATCTCATATTTCTCCACTTTTCGCGTAATTAATGAAATTAATCGCGGCATATTTGCAACGTCAACCCCGGGGGGGGGGGAGTCGGGTTTTAACAAAAAGACCGGAGCTTTCTGAAAGTGAGGTGCCGGGGGGGGGGGGACCGCCGGAGCTTAGCGGAGGTCTAATTAATACCGCGCGCGTTTCGCGTCCCTATCGCATTTTTTTTCCGCGGCGGCCGAAAGCGTTACGTGCCGAAAGTGCGTGGCTAAACGCGCGATTACGACGTACCGTTTACGAGATGCCGTTCGTTCGCGCGAGCTCGTTTCCCGCGGGCGAGATCGCATTACACCCGGTACAGCCGGGATCTATCTAATCTAATTTCGTACTGCCGTATAACAGCATCACCATTGTTCTCCGCGTCGTCGTATCTCGGCTACGTGCCGCCGGGTAACGAGAGGTCAGCCGCGCCCAAACGCGCCGCGCCGGTTAGCACCTGACGATATATATGCGTAGCTTTTCGCCGCGTGCTTCGTTACCTCTTTCGTTCAAAATACTTCGTTAAAGAATGCTCTCCACGTAGGGATTTTAAAAAGTTCCTTAAATTTAAAGCCTTTTTTTTTTTTTCTAATCAACGATAAACAATTTTTGTCGTGAAAGTTCGGGATTTTTGACTGTCCGAAACCAACTGCAGAGAACATACGTTACATGAACGTATAAATATTAAGTACGGGTAAAATGCATTATGCATTTGTGACGAAATTGTCGAGAATAAAAGACGTATACTTTGGAATAAAACGCCTTTTATTGCTCATTCGAGAAGAACGTGTTCATTACCTTTGCGAGCGTAACACGCGACTCTTCCGCGGGTAGAAAAAAATCTGCAGAACTTCTATTTGCGCGCGCGCGCGCGCTTACACGCGCGCGAATTTTAGTCCTAGATCGTAAAACAACACGCCGCCTCGCGCCACATAATAATGTTAATGAGGGTGGAGGGAGACGACGTCGACGGTGTAATCGTAAAGCACGTGCATGCGATATACCGTGACGCATTATTTCAACGTGCATTCTAGGGCGGCGCATGATGGAGTGGCCTTTTTGCCGGGGCCGACCTTTTTCCATCGCGCGCCGCGACGACCCTTGCCCGCGGACGCGCACATTCCGGGGGAGATTTAAAAAAAAATAAAAAATAAAAAAAGCGCCACCCGCGGTCTCCTTGCTTGTTATCGGGCGTTTCGTGAAAATTGATCGAGAGGCCACGGCGGCCGATGATTGATGGGTGCGCGGAATACGCGCCCGCGGATACGAAAGAGGCGTCCGCGAGTAGCGAAAGCGAGGTGATGCATTAATCGAGTGATCCGGTGATTTAATTGCGGAAACGAGTTCCCGACCGGCCGGTCGGCCGGCCGGCCGGCCGCGACACCCTTTTCCGGGAGGAGAAAAAAAAAAGACAGTACGCTTTTACGACGGTGACCCTTTAATATGGGTCGTGAAACAATGTTATAGTTAGCTCGCGCGTAACACCTCGTTCCGTAAGTAAAAACGGTCGTTAATTTTCCTCAATATTACCGGAGGCTTAAAATGAATATGAGATAATCCAAAATGCAAATAAGAAATTTAAAATGAAAGATGGTAAGGGGACAAACTGAGAGGTATAATGGAACTATTGGAATATCGGATACGCTACTTCACGATGCTGTTTCACAATTTCTGCTAAGAAGTATTTTTTTCTTCTCTAAAAGAATTTTAAAGAAAGAACACATCTGACATCTCCGCCTGCTCAGTAGTGTCTTTTAACCGGCAATACTGAATCCCACTTCAACCGTATGCTCTTATAATATTATAATTATTCATAATTTTACGATTTTATAATATTATAATTATCCATAATTTTACGATTATACGTTGTACCACCGTAATGTGCTCTGACAACGTTAAAGTACATATCCGCTTGCTAATCGGTTTTGTATTACATTGCTGGCACCACGGATGTAGGAAAAAAAAAAGAACAAAGCCCACTTCATACGATCAATAATCCGCAGGGATATTTAAGTCATAAAACTCTATCATAAATTCTAACAGAATTAGCATTACGATATAAAGAAAGTTTTACTTATAATATATCAATAAAGGAGAAGGGAAATTAAAATTGCAAATAATGAATCAGATATCTCGCTGACTTGGTTATATAAAGTTTATATAAAGCACATAAATTTACCGGGTTAATTTCAGAACGTGTAAAACAGAATTTAGAAGAGAAGAGGAGGAAAAAGCAGACCGTGAGAATCGAGTATTACAACCGCTACGCGAGAAGTATCGCGTAACCAGCGGCTCCCTTGAACCACGCGGCGACTCGCCGAGCTATCATAACGCCGTCATTAGTAAAAACCGCAATTTCTTTCGTTGCCGCGGCTCCGTTGCACGCGGGGTTTTCCCCGGCGGAGCGTAATAACGCCGGGTAAATAGGAATCTGCGGCGTATTTGCCGCAGAGAGACCAGAATTGGCGATACATCGCGCTCTCTGTGAAGGTAAATGCGGCGCGCGCAAATATCCGTTTATCTCGCTTTAGCCCGAGCGATCATGTTGCAACCGGGAAGGGGGAAAGGGGTAACCGGATATACCATACAGTCGCGCGATGTGGCACCGTGCCTATCGCAAAAAATCGAGCGACGTCGCTAAACGACGACGCGCCGGTAATAAATAATAATTCCATCGCGCGCACACAAGCGAAGGGGTCTGTACGACCGACGGCACCGCGACCGGCAATAAAATCGACGATACCTCTTCTTCGGGGTGGCGGAAACCAATTTAGCCGGTATTACGCGGAATTTGGAAGCCGTCCGTCCGAACGTCCGTCCGTTGTATTACGTTGCAGTAATTGCTGTTGGTGGAGTGGCATTGCCGCCGGGGTGAAACCGGGACAGAGACCCCCGCGCGTTGTGATAGTTTCAATGTGCTATATATTGGACCCACGTATTCGCAATGATATCCATATACTTTTCTCTCTCGATATAATCTAGTCCAGCTCAGAATAGCAAACAAGAAATATAATACTTTATCCCGGAAAGTGTGCTCAGTTATTGCTAAAAAGTTCGCGAGACTCCGTCCGATCTAATCTCGCAATAGACATTATTGTCCAATCGGTGATACAACCGTTCTATTTCCGTAATGTACAATACAAAATAAAATTAAAAAAAAAAACATAAGAGAGAAAAAAAGAAAATTCTTTTCTACAGTAGAAATACAGAGAATTACAGAGATATGCCGGCATATTATTCGTCGCCTAACGCGACACTCCCAATACTAATCGCTTTACTATATTGAGACAAAAATGTAACGAAAAAGAGAGAGAGAAGAAAAAGAAAAAAAAAGAAAGAAAAAAAGGCACTAAATCTGCTTGACACACAACACCTCGCAAATGAGCATAACGAACAAATCTCAAATGAAAGGCTTTAATAACTCACATCGATAAACACTGCATTTATGATACAATGAAATATTAATATACAGGATTAATTACGACTTGTTAATTAAACACGTTACGATACTGTACAACTCGGAGTCAATCCGTCCTGTTCTCGCAACGTTCCGTTAATAACCACAAAATAGTAATTTTCTGATATTATACAATATAATAAAGTCGATTAATGAAAATGAAATGGATCGTCTGAAAATATGCTATCGAAATTTAGTACTGTATTTCAAACGTATAAATCTCGCGTAATGTATACTAAATAATATATTATTAAATATATTATTTAAATAAAATTGAATTTAACTGTATTACTTAAAAAAAAAGTGTGATCAATCAATGCGATTAATGTATCACAGGTTGCTTGAATTTCTCAATTTAATGATTTGTATATAATTTTATGTTACGAAAACAGTATGCAAATTATATATAAGTATAATTTTTAATCGTTATTAAAAACAAAAAGTGACTGTGTATTATTTGTAAAAAAATAATTTGCCTTTGGTCTTCCTGCTAATTGCTTATACTTTCGAGAAAAAAATAACGTTATGATACACACACACGGTGACTTGTATTTCATTCATTCGAAGTGGCGTGCGAATGGTAACGCGTCCTTTACATACATTTAGATAACAACAAGCACTAAGAGCGCGTGTCCGTTATGTAAAAAATGTTTAACATATTGCAAAACAGCAACGCGAATTATCTCGTTCCTTGAATTTTTAATCATTGTAATTTTGAAAATATTTTCATCCATTTCACGTTGTATAAATAACTAAAGCGCATCGAGAATAAACAATAATTATACGTATAATTATTATGTAAACGCACTTTTCGCAAGCTTCAATAATAGCCTTGCAAATATGAGATTCCGTGAAGACCGACTGCAATACCGTAATACATTGGGCGAAGTTTCATTCGTTTTAAGGCTCGTCAAGCCGCCCGTGTCGACCTGCCCCGTTTTCTCTTCGCATGTGAAATACGAAAGGGTCGCGGGAGCGAGCCGGGCCAAGTTTTGCACAATTCCAAACATTAAAAGTTCCGCGGCCAGGTAGCAGGCGAAACGGATTGGCCAACTGACGGAGGGGAAGTTTCCCGGGGGATCGGCCGACGGCGATGAATATAAATCAAACGTCGGCCGACCTTTTTTCCCACTGTGAACCATCACTCCCGGTATAACCGACTTTCATTTTGCATACTAATACCGATCGCATAAACAACTTTCGAGGAATACGAGATGTCCGTTGTTTGTGACGAGAACTGGGAAGCCTTGGTCGGATGCCAGGAATCGGTAAAGAACCCGGCATGTAATCCCGATACGACTTTCGGAGATTTCGACGAGCGGAAGTAATACCCGCTTCAATAAACCAAGCAGGCCCGTCGCATTTAAAATTCCCGCCGCATTATTAACTCTAAGTGGTACTCCTCCTTCGCGTCGAGTTCCCGGCGCGGCGTGCGAGGAAAGAAATAAAATTCCACGCGTTACTCTCCGTTCCACGTCCGCGGGGCTCTCTCGTACATTATTTCGTCGCGCTAAACAACGCAACGCAGCGCGCTGCCTCTCTTACGTTATTTATGAGGGCTCCGAAGTCAAAGGCACGAGACGCTGTCCCGGATCTAACGAGCTCGCAAGATAGGCCGCTCTCATCGTTTTATAATCCCCGGGCGTCTACACGCGAGGAAGCGGGGGGGAGGCTAAGCGGGACGATAAAGGACTGATGAATATGGATCGGCGTTCGATCATTCGGATTTGCATGCACGGCCGAGTGAGGCAAGAACAATGTATCTTTAGATACGCGCTTATATATCGCGTTATTAGGCCCGAGAGACGCGGGGAGCGGGAGAAAGAAGGAGAAAGGGGGGAAGGGCAGATTATTAAAATAAAGATAGATTCCGCGGCACGCGGAACTATCGGACGATGTGCACATCGGCGGCGTCGCGTGGTACCGATATATCTCGTTCTTCGATTCGACTCTTTTCACGGAGGCGGCCGATCTCTCTCGGTTCCGCGTAACGGATCTATTAAAACTCTCGTTCAGCGGGATTGAACTCATTACCGGCTACCGGGTGCGGCTGAAGATTTCCCCGTCATCCTGATCATCCATGCCGCGAGACCGGGTATTATTTTGCCGTCGAGACGCGGGACGTACGACCTCGGGACTTACCGGTGGTGGAGTTGATGAGAAAATAACCCTCCGGATTGCCGCTGCTGATGGTGAAGACGAATTGCTGGGGCGAGACGTCGCGATCAAAGGCGTAGATCTGCAGGACGCTCACGCTCGCGGGCGAGTTCTCCGGCACGGACGGATAGTAAACTGGAAGCTCGGTCAGCGGCGTGTTGTCATTCTCGTCCAGCACTTCGACGTAGACCTGCACACGCGTGGGGACGATCAGCTAATTGTCGTTTTTAAACGAAATTGTTGCGCGTTCGTTAAATTAAACTTCGCAACAGGAAGAAATCAATTAATGACCAATAAAATATTATACAATAAATCTTCTTTAATGGTGAACCTTTGTTTATAAAAATTACAAAAATTTAGTATAAGATTGCACGATTATATTATTATCAGTTGTATAAATTAATAATTAAAATTAATATCAGTTATATAAATTGATAATTAAAATTAATATCAGTTTCAGTAATATATTCATTTTATTAATATGCTACTAGTACACACAAAACAAGCAATCTGTTTAATTTTTGTCCGTGTTACTTATTTATATCATGTTTTCCTAATTAAATTTTGTGTTATATTAAGTAAAACTATAAAATATCAATAAGATAAAATTTAAGTAAATAATTCGCATTTAATTCGATGAGAGGAAATATAAATATTACAACTTGGATTTTTTATATGTGCTAATAAAGCTTTAACAAATTTTCATCCAAATTTATTTCAATGCACATACTCGTTTAAAAGTTATGTATTAAAAAATACGGTTATTTATGCCACGAACTATTATAAATTAAATTGTTTTGCTCTTTGTAGATTTTAGAGCTTGGACATTTCCAATTAAACATTTTTACGGATAATTATAAAAAAGCATAAACATAAAAAACATGCAATTTTAATTTTTTAAATTTCAAACTTTTAACTATTGTATAACTACATCCTTAAAAAAATTAAAAAAAATTTGATACACGAAACGAAATTTGCTGCCTGAAAAACATGAAACAAGAGACTATAAGATCGACAGGGAAATAGCTATTTGATTAAACAAAAACCATCGAGGACCATGTCGTTGGCTTCCTTTTAGTAAAGTTTTCCAAAACTCTTCTCTCAATAATTTTTATATATGTATAATTAATAATCCAATTGCCGAGACTTACTTGCAGACTCGAGCTCAGCGGAACTACTCCGTGATCCTGGGCGTAAACGGTCAACCAGTATCCCCTCTTCGTCTCGACGTCGAGCACCGCCTTGGTCCTGATGTTTCCTGCAACAAGCGGAGAACCGCGCAATTAATTCAACGGAACCAGAATAAACGTGGCGTACGCGAATACAAGCGATACTCCGACGATAATATCTCTCGATCACCTATCCTTTAATAATTCGAAATAATTCACTTTATTCTCATTGTATGCGCGTAATGAGATATACAGATGACAGGTGCGAAGCCCGTGTGTGTCGAGCTGTCTAGAGAATTGGAATTAATATCAAAAACGTAAAATAATTGCCGTATCGCGAGACCTTTCGCACCCCGGCGTTATTTCCCCCACGTGCCGCTTAACACGAAATGAACAGAGGGCGGCCGGTTCGCGTAAAAAAAAAAAGAGGGACGACGGTGGTATTTTCACCTTGTGTGTTTAGGTGCAACAAGAGAGCCGACAAGCGCGCACACGAGTCTGCACGCGTATGCAACCGCGTTGCGGCGTCACCGGGTAACAGCCAGCGGATCCGGCGGCGTTGGCCACAAAAATCGAACCGCATTCCTGCCGTTAACACATCAGCACGGCGATGTCCCCGACTCGGCTTTTTGCCGGGATTTCGCCGGATGCACCGGCGGTTTCTTGCGCCCGCGCCCGATATTCCGCGTTCTGCGTTCCTCGCGGTTTTGTTTAATCCCGTCGCGCCGGCCGGGATTAACGCGAGCGGAGGATACGCGGCGGTTAAACGGCTGGGCGCCGCTCGCGATTGCTCTCAGCGACGACGTCGCGGTCCGATGCTCGCTCTCTCGACGTGTGGCGGAGGGAAACGACGGGGGGGGGGGGGCGACTGCGCGAACTCGCGATTTGTAGAGCCGATAATCAACCGTCGCTCCCCCCCACCCCTCCGCGGTCCCGTGGCGCGCGAACCCGAGAGTCGCGGTTACGCTCGTCGTCGTCGTAGCCAGCCGCGCAATTAGCGCGACATCGAACTCGCCGTTTCGACGTTTCAACGTCGATCGCCGACCGGGATAACGGGCTCGGTCTCGTCCAGTCGCTACCGGAGCATGTAACGAGCGCTAATTAGAAATCGGGGAATCCGTGCGGATTCTCGTCGTCGCGAGTCGTAAATTTCCTCGGTCGTTTCGTCCCGCGTGCGCAACTTCGGTATCCTGGTTGTGCAAACTCGGAGATATATATATATATATATTTTTTTTTTTTCCAAAAAATACGACACGTAACACGGCGAGGCTAGGCGCGTGTATACAGGCCGGTTTTGCTGCCGCGTTTTCCTCGCAGCTTCCGTTGCGCGCGTGCTCGTCGAATCGCAGCCACGCATCTCTCATTACGAGTGTCCGCGGCCTAGCTGTTCGTACAAATGACACGGAAAGGAGGGAATCTCTTTTTTTTTTTAATTGTTTCTTCCTTAGGTGGTGAATCGCACACTTGGGTGCACACGTGTGCCGTTTCGTACCCAGGGAGAAGAGGGAACCTTACCGCGCGGGTGAAATACGGACATCGCGCGTATAATTAACGTCGCCGTCGCCGCGTCGCCGTAAAAGAATGCGACTTCCGTGCACGTCGAGGGAAACGGGGCATTTCGAATAGCCTGAATTTACCATGGAAAATTGTTAAATCTTAATTAACCGCCAACGAACGTTGCCATACTCGTATAATGCGCCACGCCGCTATACTTCATTTACCTTCCCCGTGCACCACCTCCTACGTCGTTACCCGATATGTATTATACGCGCCTCCACCTCTCTGTTCATTCGACTGTGGAAGAAGCAGATGAAGACACGTGGTACTTAATAGCGAGCGAGCCGGCGAATGCATTAAATTTAGTACCGTAAACGCGATTTATACCAGCATCCTCGTATAACGGGGGAACTTCGTTAGCGAGGGTACGAGCGGCGCTCCGGCACGGTTAAAAAATGAAATTTTTTCCGCGAAGTCAATAGTTTAACTCTTACAAAATAAGGTTCATCCGGCGGAACAGACGGCTTACCGTCCCGAGAAACAATCTGCAATTGTACGAAATGCAGATTTTTCCGCGACAGCTCGCCACGGCGAGATTCGCGCAAGTGAATATTCATCAAAAGTTTAGCCTCCCCAGACAGGAAAGGATATAACGTTCCTGCGCTGAGATTATCTTTCTTTTCGAAATGTATCGAAATGCAAGAGCATTGAAATAAAGATTGTATAACTTTAAACAGGTGTAACTTGCTTACAATACCTTCAAACTCAAAATTTTTTTTACTATTACTATTAAATTAAACATATATCGTGCTCTTTAGATGACTATTACAATATTAACATAAAGATAAAATATTGCTGAAATTTAAAATTATCAAATTTTTTAAGGATAATTTTATATTGTTGTATATAAAATGTGTTACAAATTGATAAAATAAAGATTCATGACAAAAATTCTGCTTGCGGAACATCTTGTCATTCATCGTTTAAAGTTACAAAAATGTTCACGGTGAAATGAATTGATATCGTTTTCAGAATGGCGAAAGTAATGCATTCCATGTATCGAACGACATTTCGGAGAGGAGAGAAGAGCGAAGGATTATTCTTGGCAAAATATTGGTATGTCTTTATGTCCGTTCGTTGAACCGTTGAACGCTGTATTTCGATTGGGTTTCATCACGGAGATGCACGTGGATACCTGGGCAAATCTCCCGGGCTCCTTCGTGCCCATCCATCCGTTCAGACAGCTGATGAAGGCGCGTGCAGCATTTAATAGCACGCCGGGTTTCGTATTTAATGTGTGCCTGCGCGCGGATTGCAACCAATTCCCGAGATGCGCATGAGCGATATACAGCGACGAGCGTACGTACGTTGCGCAACGTAACGAAACATTCAAGAGCTCTCGTTCACCTGGATTCGCCGCGCCTCGGTGATTCTATCGGTAATACTGACGGCGAGTGGTACAATTTCTACGTAATTCGGGAGAAATAAATAAATAATGAGAAGAGAAATGCGGCCCGTATTTTTAACAATAGCTGCCAACGTATTTAAAAAGAATTTCTAAATATAAATTACACCGAAGAGGAAAAATAACCGGACAGCTACAATGCGACAGTTGTTTGGCAATTTTTCCTCGCAAATTTTCCAACCCGAGAGAGAGAGAGAGAGAGAGAGAGAGAGAGAGAGAGAGAGAGAGAGAGAGAGAGAGAGAGAGAGAGAGAGAGAGAGAGAGAGCTTGACGCTCGAGACCAGTAAAGACTGTCTTGTCGTCAAAGTGAACTACAGAATTCGTTTCTGGCGTGACTCTCGTCCTTTGTTCGAGTAACGACGGAGCCGCTTCGGCGGAAGCGCGAAGAGGAAACGGTCGATGGCTTTCCGAGCGCAGAGGATGTGCAGTCGTGTAATCGAACTCTCGGTCGTTTAATTTTTGGCCTCGAATGCTGCTTTCCGCCCTTCCGCTCTTTCACCCGCTGTTCCTGTCCATCTTCTCTCTCTCTCTCTCTCTCTCTTGCTACTCTGTCTACGCTAAGAAATTTCTCGAGGTCTCAATGCAACCCCGTGTCCGTCTGATCTATCGTTAACCCAGATTCGTCATCGACACTTTTGGCAATATGCTCCATGAATGCTCGCGAAGCGTTAACGACTATCTACTTCGGCCGATTATTGCTGAGTGATTGATGCTCGATTGGATGATACCAGGAATTAATGAATGCCTGAAAAGCTGCAGCGAGAATAGATTATACCAATTGGGCTTACTCTTATCTATCTCGTTATTGACTTTAGAGATAATGATACGATTCAGCATAAACGTCTCAATCATTTAATGCAGGAATAATCATCTAGTTTTCTATCGTGGTCACCTGTCGTAAATTTTTATACTTCAATAATTAAAAAATATACTTCTTATTAATTATTTTATAATGTAATAATAGTTACAATTACCCTAACAGTTTTCTTTCAAGTATATACGTATAATTATGTCGTTAAAAAATCGTGTATAATAAAATATTTTGAGAAATGAATAATAAACAAACGCAATTTCAGTCTCAAGATGTAGACATTCTAATGCAGTTTAATTCATTTGTAAACACATTAAATATTCTTACGTGCGTTCAAACAACCGCGTTCCTGATACTCGCGTTGATTAAATTATAATCCAAGGGAATTATACGCGACAAAGTTTCGCAGGCTCCAAAGCGAGGAACGTCAGGATTAACGAAGGAAACTCGCAAATGAAAGATAATTATGTTCCATTTACTAGCACAATAAGTTCACATAGCTCATGAATAAAATTCGTATCGCAAACTTTAATGTTTCAAATAATATGAAAAAATCCGATTATCAGTTACGTGTAACGTGTTTTCGTAACGTAATTTTGCATATAATATTATTGTACATATAGAAGATCTCGCACATTTGACGAATGTTTGGGAAAAATACAAACCATAAATCGCCAGTGGATAAAAACGCCACTAGAAGCGAAATTACGAGATATACGTATCCGCTCGACCGAATCTCTCGGATACGCCCGAGATTTAAATTGCCGGGGGCATATCGTCAACATTCGATTGAAATGCGTTTCCGTGGAAACCTTTTAACGATTAGATTCGCGTATAACGGTATACACGCATATAAAAGGGGCGATGTAGCTTTTAAATCATGATCGCAATAATACAATGAAAAGGCAACAGGTATAAGATATCAGTGCTTCAAATAAATAACATTTACTATTGTATAAAAAGGCAGAGGCAGGCTTTCTAATTTGATCTAAATATTGTCATTTGTAGTCAAATGTCTACTTAGAGAGATGTCACATAGGATTACGAGTGAGTAAGATAAGAAACATCCGTAAATATGCAGTGTACGTATCACATTAATCTTCGAATTGGTGATGTAATAGAAGAAATAATAATTTTTACAAAAAATAAATTAAAAGATGAATAAAAAAATAGAAACTGCTTTAATACCGAGAAAGTATTGAAAATCAGAAGATGATACAAGTACATATTTATGCTACGTTCAATTACTTTAATAAATGACAACGAAAATAAAACCTCCATAGAATTCGACACAGACCAATTGTATCTTCTAGCAAACATTCTTCACGGATACGCGTCTTTCTTTTATAATTCTTGAAACTTTTCCGTAGTTCTCTGCGGGACTTTGCGCGGTACTCCAACAAATTATTATACCTCTAACTCTACCGAGATGTCCAATCTTCTTGCATCGTGCCCTATCCCCTCCGAACGGGAGAGATAAACGGTTCCACGTTTTTTCCGTTTTCACTGGTTTCCAACTTTTGTAGGAGCACTACTTACCAGACGTTCGTCTTTATCTTTATAGCTCTTTCGATAGCCGACGAGCCAATTTAATCAGCACTTTTACTAGAAATCTACGTGAACTAATAAAGAAATATCTAGAAGATGTTAGATAATAAAATTCGTGTTACCTATATATGAATTTTATTTGTAATTTTATTATTTATAATATTTTATTACGTAATAGTTTATAAAATAACTCAGAAACAGAAGCTCAATATTAATTCAGGACGCTAACTTTCAGAGTAGTTTCTTAATGCATAAAGCGTATAACAAATTTAACAATTAATGAATAAATCCGCGCATTCGTTCAAAAGTTGCGAGATAGAATAAGAAATTTGATAACTTTTCAAAGGTACAAATGGCTCGAGTGAATAAAGAAAAAATTCCACGTGAAACTAGTTTACCCGAGATTCCGCGTATTTCGCAAGTTCACGGAAGTTGGCGTCGATGTTGGCTGACGATTCTTCCCCAATTCGTGTTACGCGTATCACATAGAAAAGTTCCAAAGTGTGCATACAGTTTGGAAGCAATCGAATCTAAGCAGTTCGAGAAGCTGCGAAAACCGCTTTCGAACAGACGTTGATACGTCGCTGCATTCGGCGCGAGAACACCTGCAACACTTGCTTCATTTTCCTTGCTTCTTGCGGAAAATATCAGCGAAGAAATATAGGAACGCTTGCCCCGCACATCTCAGTTTTATTCTCAACAAAAGCACTTTTATTTCCTTAGTGACTATGAAACCGCAATCCTGGCGCCTTAAGAAAATTAAAAGTGTAATAATTGTCGAAACGATTAATCACAGGAGAGAGAAAGAGAGAAAACGACGCTTTCTTCTTAGATGAATAAACAAGTTTATCGCCCCGACGTTCGTTGGCGAAATTAACGACAATTTCTCGTCGTGTTATTCATGAAAAAAAATCATTCGGAGGTTCTGACGATGGTGACACGTTTATGACACGTTTACGGTATATCCGTGATGGATAATAAACGAGCGGTCCGAGTGAGTTTCACGAGTACTCGCGAAAAGGTATTGCGAAAATAATGATCGTCACCGCTCCGGCGGCTGTCATTAGCCGGATTAACAGTGGGAAACCGTTCTGTCCTCGACACGGGGAGCCGGGTTACCAGGAATTATGCCGGCGGTTAGGGTGCCGTGAGATCCGCCTTCGTCGTGTACCCTTCGTCTTCTTTCGCCCTCCGCGCTGCTGTCCCACTTTCCTGACTTTCCGCATCTTTTCGCGTCCCGCCCCCTTTTTATTCGCTCTCACTGCCCCGAGTAGCAAGCGCTACTCGTTCTCGCCTAAAGAGGAACAGGAGTTACGACTAGGAAGGAATATCCCTTTTTTTTCTTTCTCGCAGTAACGAGAAATGCAACGAAAATTAATTTGCCTGGCTTTGGAATGAGCGTGTGATATGAGGCACCCATGTTTTCCTTTGACTTCTTCCAAACAGCTTCTCTGAACACTCGCTTTAATATAATTCGTATGGCACGTAACTAGTAACACAATACTATGCGGATATAATGGCTGCGCAAAACAAAGTTCGTAGTTGGGTATGAAATTATGCTAAGAGAGAAGGCTATATTAACATAAAGTGCAATTTGTCTAGCAAAGTATCAATTTAATCGTATATCAAAGACAGCGAAAATACATTTGTACCGCAAACATGGAATGCTTAATGGAGAAGTTTCTCAAAAGGGGAAATAAATTAAGTAGACCTTATTCAGCCCAAGTGCCTTATGTGAGAACGCTCTGTTGCTTCTCTGCGCAATTTAATGAGATTTTATCGAACTCGGGTAAATAGACAATTACAATTTTTATTATTGCACGAAGTATTAATTTACATATTAAAAATTTTTTGGGGGATTTGTACAAACGAAAGAGAATAGTTACGTTCGACGTCGAAGTCCGCGTAGTTTTTTTTCGGTGTCCCAGATGTCCATTTTTCGATTGTACATCACCCTAAATGCCTTACAATTCATTCCGATGCGAAGCGCGATTGTCCTCCCCCTCTCCCTGCCCGCGGAACGTTCATTATTGCGGCTCCAGGCGGCAGATAGAAAGTTAATTACGTAGTTACTGGCATTTCATATTTTATGGTACGTGGAATTGGATTTTTGATCGAAATATTTCGTGCGCCCGTACTTGGCTTTTTGTTATTGGGCCGCGTGTATCGTAACGAGAGCGGTAACGAGAGTCTTGTCGCACACGTCGCCGTCGTCGGTCGGTCGGTGACACGCGATCGTGATGAGAAATCCGCACATCGCGTGTCGCCTACTACCGCGCGGTACACTTATTATTACGAGGGACAAGCAGCAAGGAGTGAAGTGCTCGTGCATAAAATCACGGGTGGTATCGGGTGTCCGGTCTTCTTCCGGTGGAAACCGTGGAAATACGAGCCGTGCTTCTCACTCCGTCTCGACTCCGAACACATAAAAGAAAGACATTACCGCGAGACGTGTCTCGCACACATACGTATCTCTATCTTGAGATACCGCGGCTAAACGAGACACGATCGAGTTTTATTTCGGGCGCGCAGCTAGAGGAGTAGTTCCCGGTGTTCTTTCCGTTTGATTGACGCCAGGCTGCCTTGGCATTCGTGGTACTGAGGAACGAGGAGGGAAAGGGGGAGGGGGGAAAAGGCAGCTCGTACCGCCTCCCGTAATCGTCGTTTCCGGGGAAAACCCAAAGGTTCGTAGATCTTTCACGAAACCGTGGTCGTGTACGGTCGACGTGTGAATGTGTTTTCATCTTTGACGCGCGGCGTGAAGCTGTTCCCCGCACGAGGTCGGTGAAGCACACATCACGAGAGATCGACGAGATCTGAATTTGGTCTTGGTCTGCGCTGCGATAAAAGTCGTTCGTGATAAGAGACAGAGAGTTTCGGTCAAGGATGTTTTGTTTATGCACAATGGTTACATAGGTAAAAGTCACCGAAATATAAAAACTGCATGCAGACTTCTTAGATTTGTTCTTTTTTTTTCTCTGATTAATAACTAAAAAATTAAAATACGCTGAAACCAGCGAAAAACAAGACGACGAATAATTTGATTTTGCTGCAATTTAAATAATTTTTAAATGAAGTAAATGGATTCAAAATAATTTATTAGAATTATATTAACGTACATAAGAAATTTGATTTAATTCGTGATGTTATTCTCTTATCGAATGCACAAAAAACTATTTACACAAAACGCGATTTTAATGTCCATAAAAATTAATAGTAAACAAAATAATTTCTAACTTTACACAGGTACTTAAAAATAATAGTAGAATCTAAATTTTTCTACTTTTGGTAATTCTTCGAGATCACGCGTACATCTTCAAGAAACAACGACGAATGAATTCGAGATGCAAATTTATTCGCCGGCTAATAAGGCTGACCGGAAGTATAAATCCTTGTCACGGGTTGCGAAACTTGTATAAAGCCATGGGGACGGTGCATCCGCGCGATTTTCTTATGCACGACTGTGTATCGAGAGGCGCGGACAACTCGGGGGCGAGTGGAGAGTTGCGAAGTTTGAAAACTGAATAAAAATGCTAATTACCAAACTTTTTAATGAAGTAGACGCCCGCCCAACGCGGATGTTCCACGAGCGCAAAGGCCGCTGAAAATATATGACACCTGTCACACACCCCGTTGTAATTCCGCGCGCTGCAACTTTAGATGACCGGCGTGCAAAAATAAATTACGTGTTTGAAACTGGCGAAAACGTGTAGCGCGCGGCGTACAGTGTATCATGGTGCGCTGGAATAGTTAATCCAGTTTCGTCTGGCGACAAAGGCAATTACGCCGCTATCTCCTTACGCGGGTTTATCGACACGCATCTTGAACCTCGACGTTTCTCTCGCATTTCCATTTTTATTTCTCGCTGCGAGAGGAATCAATGGATTTAAATCCGGAACTTCGAAACTGCAACAAACAGCAATCGAGATTCCAGCAGTAGCGCGTGCCGGCCTTTCGAGCGGGTTTCGTTCCATTTGCGTTCGCAATGGGAAGAATTAGCGTGCGCGTGCCAATCCCAGATGCACGCGCGCGCGCGGTTGGGAGAGGGGGGGAAAAAAAACAATATTTCGCGCGGTAATTCCCCGTCGGATCGCATCGCGTGCATAGGGCGGAGGTGCATGGGCATCGAGGGATGCGCGCCACCGGAGGGATTCCGTACCGTCGATAAACGCGACCGAGGGTGGTGGGCAACGCGTGGAGGAACATCCGTGACTGATGGTCCACGTTGGACGTGACACGTTGGTGCCGCGTCTTTCGCGGTTGAGAACCCGACGGCGGCGGCGACGCCGCGGTACGTCTGGCCGAATAAACGGACGACGGACGGACTCCGATGCAATTTCGTTGGGGACACCGGAGAATTGCACCGGAAGAGAGTTTGTGTTTTGTCTCGCCCGGAAAAATCAAAGGAGCACTGCTATGCAGCTAGTATCTTTCCGACCAACGGGATAATGTTGCGATATATCTGTGGGAAATGTGTACGGCACGGCTGCTCCTCGCCTCGTCTTGAGGAAGTTGCGAGAATTCGATTTCTTAGCGCGGCTTGCTTCTCTCTCACGCGTAATAATGTATTGCCTGTGTATCTAAAATATAATTTATAGATGTAATTTGGAATCTAAAAATGTATTTTTAAAACGGAATGGAGTTTATATAAGGAACGTTTTAAAATTGAAAATAAAATTTTATGCAATATTATAATTTGTTCCTAAATTATGCAGTTCTTTTTAAATGTGAAACGTTACGTTAGTAAAAAGGTGGCAACACCGTTTGCTTAAATATCGTTATTATAAATAATTCTTTCGCAATTTTTTCCACATTAATATTTATATTAATATTTATAAAAAGCATTTTTTGATAAAAAATTACCATTTTTATTGCTTAAATTTCGTTCATTATTTATTATTTTAAATATAATATTGATATCAAAAACATCTTGTTAAAAGATACATGAACAAAGAGTCACATAACTTTTCTTCACTTATAAAAAATTAGAAAATATCCTTAAATGCACGTAGAGATGCAGCAAATCCGGAATCGTAATCTGTCTAATTCAGAATGTCATCGTAGTAGTGAAATTCGCCTCTGATATTACGACGAAACTCGTCCTCGCGCGCTTGTGTATCTCTCAAACAAATGAAAACGTCGTTAATGAGACGACAGATTCTGTTACGTGAAAGTCAGAATAAAACAGGAATATAACATGCGAAACTATTATTTCAAGATGTTACACGCTAATTGGGCTTGTTAAAGCAAAACAACGAAAGCAGCTAAAATTGCCGAGGGATCAAATCGACTGAATATCTTATAATGTTTCGTCCCACGCTTCTGTTTCGAAAGAAATTTTCTAATGATTATTCGAGTGATTCTGCTTCAGGTAACCGATGGAGGCCTCATCAACAGTTATCGATAATTAGTGGAACAGTATTAATTCTCGATAGTAATTAAGTTAATTCGCGGCCTTTATCTCACGTCGACAGGATATAGAAAATGTCCCTTTTCCTGGGGCGATCTATTGTATGTCGAATTTATTCTCGAGTAGTGTTGAGCACATTGAACGAGCTCATTCACCCATCTCTCGTGTTCTAGTCTCGTGCCAATTAGGATTCTCTGATCCCGCCGCTAGCCAACCGCTCGTTAATTAAAAGTATCGCGGACAAATGCGTTTTCGCCGCAACCTAAATTGATTTTACTTTGACGACAACAAGTCGATGAGAAGAAAGAGATAAGGATAGAGAGAGAGAGAGACAGTTGATAAAGAAGGGGAAAGAAAAAGAGAGAAAGGAGAGAGGAGATAAAGAGATGAAAAGGGAGAGGAAAAAGAATAAAAACGAAATAGTTTGGCAAATCAACGTGCACATCAATTTTTAGTGGCCAACTTGTTCTTTCTGACACGACCGTAATGTCTCCCTTCGGCATGTCACATGGCGAGTTTAAAAAAAAAAGCGGATTTGTACCGTCGTCGTCGAGAGGTCAGCGAAAACGGATTCGACGGATAATTGCTGTCGCCGATTTAAAATCGTGATAAATCATGGCCTCTCGATAACTCGCTTTAATTCGCAATCACGTGCCGTGAACCGTGAAGCAAACGCATAATTAGCACAGATGATGAAGTTCGTTGCAGCGAGAAACGACGTGACGTCCGATAACGAAGCACTTTTTTTGCCAACTGACTGGCTTACAGTTTACGTAATTTGAAGTAAAAAAAAAAAAAAAGGTTAAAAGGCTAAAAAAGGATCTTCGCGGATAATGATCGACAAGATTTTCAAGCGTTTTTTCTCCATTCACCTTTCTTCCCCGTAAGCAGCACAACGTTCGCGAGGTATCCGTCGATCCGCAGAAGAAAGGGATGGCGATTCATTTTGTACGGGGATAAAACGCGCCAAAAAACGCTGGTGGTGTAACGTTAGCGAGAGGAAGCGCGCAAGTACGTCGCGTGTAAAGAGATGAAACATGGAAGGTGGTTAAGCCGACAGATGAAGGGGATCGTACATCCGGCTTCCCAGCCACTGTTCAGACCGCTCTTATTTCTTGGGTAGCCCTTTAAAGTAGTTCGCTTTGGCTTTCGGAGATTACGCCTTCGAAAGACTTGTACTGATTCGATCAAACGCAACGTAATCTCGTGCACTCTATATAATATTGATCATATCGGATCAAATATTGTAATCACTATAATTTATGATTTACAATCATTTCCGATGGCAATTATATATTTATAGTTGTTTTAACCATGCAAATTGCAACTATTAGCTATTATTACATATATAGGACTATGTATGTACAAGCGAATATTAAATAAATAGTTATAATGCGATTGCATTTATTATATGAAGTGTTTATTTTATTTTTACTATCCATATCTCTTTTTTTATTAATTTAAAATTGTTATAATTTATAATTAAATTTTTTCATATAAGCTACATATATTACTTATAATACTGTTGCAGTAACAAATATAGAAATGGAGCTCTCAATTATTTTAATATGTAATTCTAGTTATAAACATCAAATACTTTGTTCTTAGTGTACAACAGTATAAGAGAGAATAAAAGGATATTGACAACCGGAAACAATGGTCTTAATCTAATGTATATCAAACAAAGCAGGAATCTCCATTAGAAGAAGAAAGGCTTCTTGTGAAACAATTATTAATTGCTTGAGGAATTAATTCAGATTGTCGTGTCGTAGTAGCGAAATTTTCGTCTCTGTTATAACGACGAAATTCCAACATTCTCGCTAATGCATCTTGAACGATCGAAAACGTTGTTAATGAGAAGACGGATTCTGTTACGCGGAGGGACGGAAGGAAACAGGGTGTACGACGCGAAATTATAATCTCAAAGATGCTACACACTAATTGTAATTACCTGTTACAGCGCAAATAAAATGACTTATCGCAAGTAGCTGAAATTGAAATTGGTGTGGAATTAAATTAGTCTAAATCCTAATCTTGTAATGCGAATGCATTTTGTCTTTTACCTTTCTTAAATCCTATACTCGAGGAAAGTCCTCTAACAGAAACGCGATAAAACCCGCGAAATCTTGTGGATCTGCGGACGGAGAAGGCTAGATTTACCACGTGGATTTTCCCCGTTGGATTTTCGAGAGTTGCTGGAAGAGATTTATTCCTGCGAATCAGACAGCCTGTCGCGCGACGAAACATAAGATAGATTTTTGCGAAACGACGAGACATACTTTTTTTTATCGATGCTTACCGACGGCATTTGTTGGAAACAATATGTGATTTAAATTTTATTGGTGAGATAAAGAATAACATACAACAGACCTTTAAGTTTTTCTAAATTACACAGAATATTAGTCATCAAGTCACAATTATCATGATCTTATTATGTATAAAAGCAAGAATATAAAATCTTTAAAAAAATTTAATGATTTCAAATATAACTTGCTTACATAAAAAAAATTTTGTAAAATTTCATCAAAAAAATATATTTATTCAATAACAATTTTCATGAGTTAGAAGGAAAAAGTAAATCAGAAAAAAATTAAAAATAATATCTTCAAACCAAAAATTAAAATGTTTTTTGTACTATTATTATAAAAATAATCGTTTTTTATTTTAGATAACTTATTGAACGTTAAAATAAAAATATAATACTTTATATTGAATTTAGAAATTATTACACTCAAAGAAAACTTTATATTTTTAATTATATATGAGACAATTAATTTAATGTTAACTTTTTTCTATGTATCTAATGTCACGATTAAATTATCTAATCTATCTGCCATCAATATTCGGTTCAAATCGCGGATAACTAGACGATTTCTATTCTTTCCGCGGACGTCTCGCGCGGTTTTATTTTTCTAAATGTGAATGAGACGCGTTTCGTAGGCTTGCCATCGAATAAAAACGATATCGATCGTGCATCAGAACGTCATTATTATCGAACCATCGAGGTTCTTTTGCCACGAAGATTTTGTTGATCCTATCGGCCTGCAAGAACGACGCATGGAATACGAAATACATCTCCGGAAATCGAAAGAGACGATAGCTTCTATAAAACGCGCTCTAAGAACGTGAATATATTTGACAAAAGCTCACTTACTTTCGTACAGTATGCAAGGGATGTTACGTAGGCGGCCGAACAAAAAGTCTTTTGTCCTTCTGTTTATCTATGTGGCATAGATAAAGTTCATAAAATGTGAATTCATTCGCCAGGTGACATTTTAATATTTAATGTTGGAAAATTAAAAAGTCATGGCAAGCGGAATTCCGCGAATAAATTTGCACTCCATTCTGGCGGGAAGGGAATTTTTGCCAAAATAAAATCCCGCGGTACGTTTTGCAAGTTTTGCGGGGCGTCCCCGTATATCTCGTGTATCCCGATAGCGTCCACGTCCGGGATTTATTCAGCACCGGGTGCCATCCAAATTCATACGAATCAGTTGCACCGACCGGGGCAAAACGATAGGGCGTCCCCGATGTCGGGTCGGAATGGTGGATTTTTCTGTGACGAGCGAAGAGTTGACTCCGAGTGGCCCTCGCCGGACTTCGTTGACACGCCTGGTACGAGACGTTCGCAGTCGTTCCACGTGCACGTGTGCTCGTCGTATATGCGCGCAACGAATAAATTTCGTCCGGGCTTTTCTCCACCGTTTCGGGAGTACCAGCGGAATAAGGCGCGCGGAAACGCCGCAGCGAGATACGCCTTCCGGAATTTATCATCCTTAATAAAACAAAGCGAAAGTAGTGGAACGCAAAGTGACCTTTGTGCCGGATAAATAGATCCTCCTGTTCGCGACGAGCGGATTGAGTTTCATCCGCTTAAGCGATTAGAATATATGGAGACTGTGTTGCGCTTTTCAGGAGATTATTTTAACAAGATCTGTTCGCATTGTATTTCCTGCAATTGGAATGGCGTCCGTTGCATTGGTGCGTATGCTGTTAAAGGATCAAATTTAAACCTATTCTTCGACTCGAATAACATTTTTGTCATTTTTCGCTTCCATATGTCTGTCGAAAAATTTGGTAGTTTAATAATTTAAACTTGATTATTATCAAACTTCTTTTCAGTGTAAAAGAGAAGTAAAAAATAAAATTGGTTCGACATTACAAATTTAACAGTGTATTAGAACTTTGGATTAAAAAGAAAGTGAAAAATACAATACAAAGCCACTAAAACGGGCGAGGTTGCGATTAAAAGTTTATATTAAAACATGTTTCTCTTTGCGAGTCACGGCGCACTTTGGAATTAGCGTTCTGTGTAAGACGTCTATAAAATAAAATCGGATTTGCGTGGCTTTTTTTTACTTCCAGCACACGAAATTGAGGCGCTAATCGCGTAGCGGCGGATCACGCGCGTAATAAAATCCGAATTACTTCCAAGGGAAAAAGGCAAATAGCGAAGAGCTGCTGCGAATATCGTCGGACGTGGCGCGTCGGGATTAAGAACTCATTTCCGATTTAACGATCGCCCGGGTCAGTATAATGCGTTTTACGGACATTGCCGAAATTTTAGTATTATGGCAGAAAAGCGTTAGGAACAAATGTGATTTGTTAAATCAGGCGTTTTAATAGTAAAAACAAGAGATAATAAAAAATATTGTGCTGTAATATTGGATTAAATTAAAAAATAATTGAAGGGAATATTATAACAAGTAAACAGTACGTTATATTTTCCACAAATGTAGGAAAACAGTTGTTTTTCTGATAAATCTAGCCGAGAGAGAGAGAGAGAGAAAGAGAGAGAGAGAGATTTATATATACAATGTGCATGCTCTACAATTGCATCGCAATGAGCAAATTTTCAACTTATAACTACGTACAAAATTGATATAATTTTACGTTGTTATACTTACTGTTATAATTACGATAATTTCAGAAACTTTCGCGATGCTACGTATTCTGTACAAATGTTTACGCTACAAAATATCGCTTAATTTTAATGTTACCCGACACGTGCCAAGTGATATGACGATTAACAACGCGATGTCTCCACCGAAATGTGAGTACAAAGTTTGGTATTATGAATTTGATATCGAATTGGAGAACGGTTAAAAAAATGTTTAACATTTTCGGAATTTATCTGCAACTTTTAGATTTTCTCCTTTCTACGTTTCGATATGCGAGAAATAACCGGGTTGTCGAGACGCGCTTCTTTTTTCTTTCTCCTTCCCCTCATTTTTCCATGCGGGAAACGCATAACATTGCGCCTCGGACGCCGATTTATCGCGACAAATTGCCCGGCACGGCGCCGAATTACAAACTAACCGGGCGCCACGCACGGTTTATCGTAGGCGGAAATTCCGGTTACGTAAGGTGGCCGCCGAGATGGTTTCCCCTCGGAGCGTTACATAACTCCCTCCTATGAATCGATAATACGGTTGCCTTAACTAGGCGCGCCTTGAGCGCGAAGGGCTTAATCGTGCCCTCGCGGCTTCACGCTGACGAAATTCAATCGACGCCGAACGTTACAAGGAAGCCGTAGCCGCCACCGGGATTAAATAGTTGCGAGTCGTTTGCCCGTTCATGCGAAACTGATTGGAACTATTTTTAACGCCGTTAATAATAACGGCGGAACGCCTCTCTCGGAACGTTTAGCGTTTTCTTTCTGATAACGACGCGTTAAGGCCGGCAACGATAATTCTCTCCCTCTCTCTTTCTCTCTTTCTCTCTCTCTCTCTTTTCACTAACTTGCTAGATTGACCGTCTTAATTGGGAAGATGAAATTATAACGATGAATCGACGTCACGGCGAACGTTCACCGAGAACTCACGCGGGAATCGCATTTAAATAATAACTGCTGTCGCGAAGGATAGAATCGCTGGCGCGCGATCGCTAATTGAATTGCTGCCGGGCTTACACGGGGAGACTCTCGTCCATCTAACTTCGCACTTCGAGAAGTTCATTCATCGGGCGTAAAGTTGTCGCAATTTCGGTCGCATAAAAGCGATGTCTAGCCGAGGAAGCGGGTGAATGTGCAACTCGCCTCGTGGCTTATAATGCTAGCGAGAAAGGGCGTGAGACGGGGTCCCTCCTCGCCGAGGGCGCGTGGAATAAGACGGGATCTCGCCGACGAAGAATCTCGACGCGTTTAACGGTCCCGACGCGGCTGCGACGTCGTTATCTCGCGACTAATTGGCCCACCGACAAAAAGCGATATTGATGACCAAAACGTGACGTTTCTCTCGCATCCCCCTCGTGTCTCTCGATCTATTCCTGGCGTCTGTGCTTTCATTTATTATTTTCTTCTATCCAGGGATTAATCCCTCTAAATCGGTCTAAATCGCGTGGACACCAAAAAAAAATAGTATAAAACATTTCAAATTAAAACTGTTATATTCTATTTAACAATCATTGTTTCATACATAATTAAGAAATTATATTTTAGCTTATTAAGAAACAATAATAATCTTGCTTGTATATAATTTAACTTTCTTCGAACAAATTGATAATTTTTAATTTCAGCAAAATATAATTTTATTTCAATATTATAGTAATTTAAATACCACAATAAGTTTAAAAAAATTCTAATTCTTGGTTTAAAAAGAGAGAATATATTTTTCTTGGTCAAAATTAATTACCAAATGTTTTCGCGTAAAAAAATATGTCTGTCTAATACTACGTAATCTTGTTTTAATATTTAACACTTCAAAAATACAAAGCTATTCTTAAAACCAGAACTATGTCCTTTTTGTCTGTGTGTAATGCGGTGCAAGGATTAAAAATCCTGTACGAAAAAAGGGACGATGAACAAAGTAAAATTCTCTCACGAAATTTGAACAAAAATTAAATCGCACGCAGGCGGCTTTGTATTTTTCTCTACTACATTCGAACGAGTATTTTAGTTTAGAGAATGTTTCAAAGGTTACCAGATCCGTCAATCATTTCAAGTGCTCAAAAAGATTTTGCGAAAAATTAAAACGAATTAAATATAATTATAACCATTTCATTTGTCGACGCAAATTGTGTTTATTTTTTAAATTTTTTATTTAAAAAAACTTTTTGTTTACTCGTCAACATGCTACAGAAAGGCTCTATTTTTCTATCCAGTTTTCAATATTCGGAAAAAGTTTTGTTTATTTTTTTTCAACGTAACGTCGGGGGTTCATCTATTCACTGACTCCGCGTATCTATTCGAAGGCTTGTTACGACTTGCCGCGTGTACACTGGTACGATTTACATAGCGTGCCGCGTATTCATAGCCAACGACGCGAGAGCGGAGGCGAACCTCGGATTCCGTATTACAGGTGTACGCGTTCCCAGAACCGCGAGGGCTGGACTCGTCCGACTAACGAACAGAAGAGATGCGATTTAAGGTGGATTCAAGAAAAGACGTATCTCTACGTAATGTCGTAATTAAATTCTCGACAAGTCCCAAGCGCTTCGGATGTTTAAATACATGTGCTGTGCCATTTTTGAAAAGGAGTAAATTTCGATTTTGTGCAGTACTGTGACTGAGCGTAAGGTGCGTATCTAGATGTTATTTTTCAGATTCCGTGACGCTTTGAAAGCTGGAAATTTCGCACCGCCGCGCAATCAAGGCAACGGAGCGCAAAGGCAAATAACGCGGACGCGCAGGCACCGTCGAGAATAAAAAAGTGCATAGCCAACGTTCCGCGTAACGACGCTTTAAAGCCGTTATTACCGAGCGATTAAGTACTGAAAGACAGATATATATCGCGAGGACCTGCCAGAAGGAGAGTTATAAAAAAATGAGTGTGTACTTACATTATATTTTCGTATGAATTCAGAAAAAAAAATATTCATGTTTTTAAAATTATATTTATTAATTATATTTCGAAGTGTAAGTATTGAAATAGAATTATATATAAACGACAGATATAATTTGCTCTCTCTCTCTTTCTCTCTCACACACAGAGAAATTTTGTATAGCTTCAGGAAAATAAATTCTCATTATTCAATAATAATTTTCATTGAAAGAAGAAAATATGTATATCGTGCGCGAAATATCCTCTAAATATTCAGGGAAGACGGGAGAGATCGAAGGAGGGACACTTTCTATCGCGTGTGCATCCGTCACGAACTCTCTCGTTTGCTTTTCTCCTGCCAAGAAGAACAAACGTGGACTTCCGTTTATCTTTACCCGACAAAAAATAATCGCTCGTGAAACCGGAGATTACGTGCGCGGCTCACGGGGGAAGTTTTCCCGCACATCCGGACGTATTATGCGCGATGTTATTTTAGCATGCTACAAGGGGGATGCTTAATTATCGCGCGGGGCGGAGGGTCACTAATGCGGAATCGTGTCCATTGAAATCGCGTAAATCATCCGCAACGGTGGCCTGTTGCGGTCGCGAGACACGACCAAACGCCTGTTTTCGCTCATGAAGCTCGCGCGTGACCCCTCCGCGCGCGAATGGACTCTGCATTCTCGATTATGCGATCTGATAATCATCTTGTTCTCTTGCGCGCATCGGATTTATACTACTAGATCATCCGCGAGAAATGGGAGGCCTATATAAAATATAAAAGATAATATTCTGTATTATATATTCTATAATACCGAAAAATACTGATACTAGCACAAAGTTTTTACAGTTAAAAAAAATGGTACACGTTCATGAAAATCTAGACTACTGCACAGAGAAAAAGAATATCTCCAGTTTCGAAACGGAAATTTTGAAATGAGATCATATCGCGTTAAATCAAAATGATTTACTTGAATAAAGATTTATTTCAAAATTTTATATAATTTAACCAAGAAAATAATATTCTTGTTACTTAAGAATAATTTTCTTGAATGGAAAAGAAAAATATTAGATAGAAAATACTACATGTTTAAATCGAAGATTATAATTTTCTTAGAATAAAATTATCAAAACAATTATATCATATTTTAAAAATAATACTTATAGTATTGAAATAAGACTATACTATCTTGAAATTCAAGATTTTCAAATTCTTCTAAGAAGATTATATTGTTGCTTATATATGAAACAAGGATCGCGTTAATTGGAATACATAAGTTTCAATTTGAGAGTAATTTTCTTTCCGTGTGTAATACCTTATTTCACAATTCGCAAGCGTGGGATAGGGAAGAGTGAATTTGAATGAAATTGATTTTTACAGGTTGATCGTATGGCTTGTGTCGCTGCGAGCGCGTCGCAATGCTCTTGCAGCCACGATATACGAGAGCTTTCGTAAATCGTTGTCCCGGGGCTCATCGCCGCTCATTAAGAAGACGCCACGCCGCCGTGACGAAAAAGCGACTCGTATTTCTGTCGTCTTTCGAGCGCGAGCGCTCCAATTACCCGGGGCAGACTTTTACGGCGCGTTGTAACGCGACGAGGCTACAACCGAGTGAGGCAATTCGGTGAAGCGGGTCGACCGGCCGATGCAACGCGGCGGCGGCGGCGGCGGCGGTTCGATAAGACAATTAGCCGGGGAAACAATTGCAGAACTCGCGGGAGTATAGCGGCTGCAGCTATTTCACCCGCCGCTAATGAACCAAGCGTGCGTAAGTGTTTCCCATTATGGCGGGGTCGAACACGCCCCGCGCGAGTGCGGCCGGGAGCGTTTTCAATTCGACACGTAAATGCGGGCCGCGTGGTGTTGCTGCTGCAATTAAAATATACTGCGATACAAGATGCAAATTTTCGCATAGAGCTTTAACTGTCTGTTATCGCGTCGACCCCATAATCCGCGATGGTTCCCGGTACGACCGGGGGGGGGGAGGTTGCGAACGGCAGATTTGTATTCGCCTCTCGTCGCCTTGCACCCCGCCACGTATGTAACGTGTAACGGTGTAACATTATTTCACAACCGCAAAACTTCAACTTCGATTAGAAAAACCGTCTGTACCGTCCATTAGCGGCACAATGAAGCTTGTGCTTTGCGCGTTCGATTCGGCAACTTCGCCGCTGTTTCCCCGTTTCGTGACGCCGCCGTAAGCGACGATATATACCCCTTCCTCCGCTAATCCTGTTTTTCCGCAGAGCCATTTCAACTAAGTGGCCCTCCAATCGCTGGGATCCACCCACGTCCGTTCTCGTCGTATCCCCGGCTTCGCGTCCCACTCGATCGATTATCAAACGGTTTCCAATCACCCCGCGCTCTCCCGTCACCCATAATTAACAAACGATCGAATCAATAAATTCATTCCGCGGACTATAGTTAAGACTATAGTTATAACCATATGTAATCAATGATGGCTCTCTCTCTCTCTCTCTCTCTCTCTTTTTCCTTCCTCCCGATCGCGAAGAAGGCAGGGCCGAAGAAGAGCAACTGCAGGTTCGCGTGTGCACACTTGCCCGTTGACTGCACACGCGATGCATCGAGCATGCAGTACATCGACTTCCATCGCTACGTACTAAAGATCGTTTGGCAATTGAATGACTCACCTGTTTGAACCGAGTGTATTTTGTGGCTATTGATATTCAAATAAATCCGAGAACAAGCTACCCTTAGTCTGCCTTTTTTTTTCTTTGTATATTTCTATTCCTATTATAAAATTTGTACACATGCACATGGTAATTTTTTTTCACAAGTGTAAACATCGAAATTAAATTGTGATTTACAATAATTTTCAGCGCTAACCATATGTATTTAAATTATGTAATGGTTGCACATAACTATTTCTTTATCCATGTAACCTATACAACCTATTATTGTAATATGCAATATCACCATGACATTTCAAATGTTTAGAAAGGAGAAAGGATAGAATGTTCTTATCTTACGATAAAACGATTCAAGTGTCACGTGTTATTTTCACGAAAAGAATGCGCTAGGTAGAATAACCATTACAGCGCGGAAATTTATCGAGATCGCCTGCCCGGATGATGCTTGGAGAACTTCTTGGCACGAACGGTAAGTACTTGGCGCATATCCCATCCAGGGGAAGACACGTGCGGTGTCGAGGAGCAGACGTAAACGCGAGTCAGACTACGCTTCCCTGTCGGCTCGTCGGCACGCGAGTCGGCGCACGGGATAACGCGGATTCTCGTGACCGGAGAAGCGCGAGAGAGAAAGGGAGAGAGAGAGAGAGAGAGAGAGAGAGAGAGAGAGAGAGAGAGAGAGAGAGAGAGAGAAACAAGGCGGGCGAACCAAGGGACGCACGTATTACTCGCACGATTTGAATTCCCCGCGGCCCCGGCAATATGGGGAGGGGGGAGGGGAGTTGTCGTCAGACGGATACGTTCGCGTGAGCTCATGCACGCAATCTTCCCCTGGGCGCGTGAAACTCGCGAAGGGTGAAATGGGAGAAAGAGAGAAGGAGGAAGGAAGGAAGGGAGAGAGCCAGAGAGGGCGACCGCTGACGACGACCCCCGGGTGCAGTAAACAACAAAGGGTGTAATGGAATTAGCCTGGCCGCCTCCTTGGTGGTTGACTGTGTGCGCGGAGGCGTGATACGGCCGGTCTTCGACCCGTCGTTTGCCCGTCCAGGATCACGTCGTCGACCCCGCGCGTTGAATGCACGCGGGTCGGCACGCTGGCCTATCCTTTGTACGGCACGCGTTACATGCCCCCGCCGCCCTGGATCCTCCGTACACCGATCCAAGACCGGGATTATAAGTGTCCGTAATCTCGGTATTAACGTCAGCTATTGTTTGATCCTCCCAAGAAGCCAAATCGATCGAACTCTATTTTTAATAAGTTTCTTAATTTTAATATCTAGAAACACGCGATTGATTTATAATTTTCTTTCCTTTTTATTTTGTGTGTATGAAGATCGCTTCGGTTTAAAAAAAAAAAACTCATTTAATATTTTTTCTGTATATTTACGTTACACCTTTGCTTCAAAAGTAACAGAACTCAAAACATCAACTTTCTTAGAAAAGGGAAAACTTATTGCGGGCTGCCGAAGGGCCAAAGACAAAGCGGGAATCTATTTGTGTCTTAATGTATTTTGGTTTCTGCTTTCTATGAAGTAATCTGTTAGAACAACTGTTTCGGAGAATCGTACCGTTAGAAAAAGTAGACGAATTTAGAAGAGCGATCGGGCTTTGTGGGAGCGAGAAAACTGTTTAGCGTTACAAATAATTCATGATACCATTGCGTAACGAGACAGACTGTAACTACAAGATTGACGACGGAAAATAATTAAACTTGTAACGAAACAATTATTTTTTAAGCACATATTTCGGAATTTTGATTTATACATATTATATTTTTGTTTATATTAGAATATATATTCAGAGTTATTTTATTCATGTAAAAACAAATTCTGACAATCTTCCCTCCCCCTGCGCATTTAATTAACTGACACTATTTTTTAACTTGACAGAAAATTATTACTAATTAATCAAATAACTTTGGCAAAAAGACTTAGAGACATCAATCAAATAATATTTTTATTTTCGTTGTACAATCCTTAAAGAATCATTCTTTGTGAGATGTAAGAATCTTGATATCCTTTTAATACACATATAAAACTAAATTATTTCTTACTTTGTTTCATTTGGAGTTATTTTAATTTTAACTTTTAATGATTGACAATTTTAACTTATTCGTAATAATATCTCAAAAATCATGTTTTTTTACTTGTACAATTTTGAAACAAAGATGCGATATGTACATATATATTATAATGCAAATCACAGTGTTCCATCCGCCGGCAATATAATCAGGTTTGTTAATTAATTGTCTACCTTCTGTCCCTCAATTTTAACAAGTTTCCTTAGCAAACTTGCGTAATAATCTTCAATTACATAAATTACTATAATCGCAAAGTGCGGCGCTGATGAACGACAAATAAAGCGACAAGTTTCTCCCGTGCTAAACTTTAAGGAACCGGAAGATCTACGCTCTCTCAGATGAAAGTAATATTCCCGCGGGTAATCGGGGGCGACAGAACGCGTAACGCGCTCACATCTTCCGGGGAGTTTCCGCGCAATAACGCGTCTCAGGATTTACCCTCCCCCCCTCCCCCCCCCCGACAATTTGATCGCGATGGATTACACGCGCGAGATAAATCACGTTACACGCGCACGCGCACATATACGTGGCTCCGAGATTATCGAGCAAAAAACGGCGAGATATTTTCGTCACGACGCGGTGTGATTTACATCACATAGACGGCGCATAATAAATCGACCCGCGCGCGGCGACGAGCATTATCAATCGCATAACGGGACACCGCGGCGCGAGATTTCGCCTCTCGGCGGTGTGTTCTTCTTCCACCGGCGGGGTTAACGGTAATCAAAGGAGCCGAGCCATTCGCCGTTCTTAATTCCGGAGGTCAAACTGCGCCGGAGGTGCGCGCGCGCGCGCTAGCGAGCTGCGACGGTTTTCAAGGATGTTGGAATTTCAAGGATAGTAGAGCGATAACGCGAAAATCACATCTGTCACTCGGGGCTCGGATTACGCGGTGAGACGCAAGATTCTCAGACGATTAAAACCGCGAGTGATTGCTATCGCTAATCCGCAGGCTTATGGAAACTTGGAAAGAGAGAAACCTTCCCCAGTCAATCCCGCGCCTACGACGGGTAAAACTCGACTAAGCGCGACGAGAGATGCCGGCTCAATTAGGCGAATCACCTGGTCTTCGTCGCATTCGAGATTTATGTGGGATATTCTGTGCGCACGTCGGGATACCCGATACGTAATTAAATTCCAGCAATTATCCGTCGTCGTTTTGCCGGCATACCGTTCCCCGCGGCTCCGCGCCGGTTTTCTGGATGACAATCAAGATGCACCCGTCGATTAGGCTAAAACGACAGCGCGCGGCGTCGGGGATGATGTTTCCGATCTGGTGGGTTAAATATGGGATGTAACGAAACCTTCGACCTTAATTGGACGGCAAACAGAGCGCGGGACCAGGTATCGCGCAAAATGCCATTGTAATTTCATCACAATGTTACCGTTCATTCGATTTGTTTAATGTTTCGTGCCAAATAACTCGCAGGACAAACAACGCGCAATAAATTACGAAATTGTGAATGGATTTACTGGTTTGGTTCGATTGTGCCGTTTCAATCGTATTTATCAACCGCGCGCGACATCATTTCACGAACGCGGACATACTGTCGTCATTACACGGGCATATAACATAATTGAATTATAGGCCCGAGCCGAGATCAATGCCCGTAACGCTCGAGACACGTGCGGCGAGGAATGTCATTCGATTCTTTTCAACCCGCGAGACCCGCGCGAGTCTCGTGAGAGAGAAGAGAACGAGGTCCCCCTTCCTTCCCCGCCGTCTCTCTCGCTCGCGGACTCCATTGATTAATTGTCGAAACTATAAACGCACGTGCGTGCATGTACAGTTGTGCAAAGGGCAATGCCGGGTCGACCCGATTTTTCCCCCCGATATATTCGTGAGAGAACTGCCGTTCCTCGACAGCACTAAACTTTTATTGTTCGCGATTAAACCCGTTTCACTTAATTATCTTCTTCCTGGATCATCGTGAAGCGCAAAAGAGAGAGGGCCGGGACGAAGATCAGACCGTATAGCTTCCCAGTAATGAATCTTGTAATAAAATCTTCGCACCTGCAATCTTCGCCGTAATTGGCGAAGTCTGAAATTCCGACGAAGCCGAATAATTGAAATTTGGATTATTTTTTTGTTGACATATTAAATGTTGATGAAATGTTTTCACCTTTCGAGAAAGAACGTAAAGAATTACAGTTATTACACTAGAGAGAATTTTCTGTTAGAATTTATCTTTAAAATCATGATAATCGTAGAACAAGTCTTTCGAAGATTTTTATGTGAGGTTTTCTCTGCACCATTATATAAAAAGTGTTATTATTCTGATATTTTTGACCATAATTAAATAATTAAATAATGTAATGATTAAATGAGATAAAATAATTAACAACTCCATCTTCAGTTATTACTGCTGTAATAATATTATGTTTATTTTAAGTACTACCAACAATGAAAAAAATTTAACTGTAAATTGTGGTTTTAAATATTAACATAACGAAATATCAAGAGAAATGTAGAGTGTAAAAATAAAATAAACATTTTTATGTAATAAATACAATCACAATTATATGTAAATATAATATCTGTTTAATTTACTATAATAACTGACAACTATAATTTGCATACTTAATACAACTACAAATATATAGTAGGTATCAAAAAGGTAAATAAATTATTATTAAATTATAGTAATGCCACTATTTTTTGTAACTATTTTAACATATAAAAGATTCAATTTTACTAAAGTCATAATAAAATTTTGGAGATATTACACTGTTCTACGACTATTATAATTTTGAAAGTAAAATTCCCTCTTGTAGTAATGAGTTAACGGTGACGAGATGGCGTTTCAAGTGTTAGAAAGAGAGAAAGAGAGAGCAAAGAGCATCGACGTTATTGTAAGCGGCCGACATTTACAAGGCCTTAATTAAATGGTTTAATTAAATAGGTGTTTAATTAAAAACACATCACGGACCATTCTCGCGGCACATAGTGCTGCTCTCCAGATGAGATTGTGCAACACGCCGCAACAAAAGCATGCTAAATAAGCCAGGACGACGGCGTCCGTTGTGCGAAGAAAAGCGCAGTTTCATCCATACATAAATTACACTCTCACGAAAAAGGCTAATTACGTGGAAATTTCGAAACATTTACCATGTCCGAAATTAATCATTAGAGCGATAACAGTCGATCCCCTCGTCTTTCGCGTCGGTTTGATGTTAATCGAAATTATAGTCATATGTCACATTCCTATGATTATCACATATTTAATTGACACTGCTTGACATTATCGTCATAAATCCAACGGTTTTTAAAAACATTTATCTTACAATTGTGGTGATCGTGACATAAGAGTTGCGCGTCTGCTTTCTGTGTCAAATCCAGGTTTAACTCAGCACAATATTTAATTTTTAATGAATATCACTTCTCGGAAAGCAGAAGCAAACCATCAAGAGTGCCTTTGCCGAAACAGTCCTCATAGAATATGCATAAACATGTACCAAATAAAGATCACGATTTTCAGTCTCGAAAGATCAACTTTCGAGAGAGGAATTTTATAATTACGGTCTAATTTCTGTTCAGTCCTGTGAATGTATGTATTTATTTACGTTGCAGGTGTAGCACAGAAAAAATACTCGTACGTTCCGCTAAAACATATAAAAATTTGACCAGATATAAATCTGTAAATTTTTTTTTCGACTCTCAAAATTATAGAAGATGTTCGAATATCTTCATGATAATAATACTGTAAAAAGTTTTGACATTCTAGTAATCAGCTCAAGAGTTCAGTATAATTGCACTATCGCTCAAATTTCCCCATCCTAATTTTTATCTCCTTTTATAATTTCCTTTATAAGTTTCTTCTAATTTTATTTTTTTGTTGTTGCAGTATATGCAGTTCTTTTCCCCGCCATTTTGTCCTCATTTCATTCCGCACTCTTGCACCTCCGTAAAATAACCGTACTAAATAAAGCACACACTTAACAAACGATTAAAGCCACTTTAACGTCATCGACGTTAATCTAGGAAATTCAAAAAGCGTTGTCACGAGTGCCTCCTGATTTTCCGCTGTCGTATTTCACGTTTCTCTCTCTCTCTCTCTCTCTCTCTCTCTCTCTCTCTCTCTCTCTCACACTTGCTTTCACTTCCACCACGATTCGCATTTTCCTGCGAGATTATCTTGTAATGCCACCGTCTCGGAACGCTTCCAAGCGCATAAAAGGCGACGCCGGTGATCACTGAAAAGTAGCTATCGCTGTGGAATGGCAAAATTATAAGTCTGGCAGCTGCGCTGGGCTCGCTATCGTGCACGTCATCGTGTATGTATGTATGTATGTACGTACGTACCAGAACAAATTTCTCTCTTACTTTCAAACATTAAAAATTTAACATCTTGCTTTCAATACTAAGAGTCTCTTTCGATGCTACATAATCTTCTGTTCCCGAATAGAAATTCTTTCTATTAAGATTGTGTTATTGTTTTTATATCTATACGATTTTCCCATATCTTTTAATATAAGGATATAAAGCTGCTACATTTATCCATTTACAATCTTATTACCACACAGAAAAAAACCGTTATCTAATTAAAACCAATACATTCTATTTAACAAACATTGTTTTATAAGCTATAGGCTAGAAAATAAATTCTTGCTTATATATAATTTAATTTTCTTTAAATTATCTTCAATTTTCTTAATTTTCTAAAATTAAATTAACCCGTTACACAATGTCATTTCAATATTTAACATTTCAAAAATGTATACTCAAAACAAAAATGTTCTCTTCTCTGTGCATCAATTAAATTAACACAAAAGTTTACGATCGAAAAAAGAAGCAAAATTCCGGCTTGAATGCTTTCATATCACAACGCAAATCCAAATCAAAGTAAATCCCGTACTTTCGTATCGCACAAACGTGTTATTTTATTAAGAAAGATTTTTTTTGTGTGTGTGCGGTAAAATATTATTATAAAATACGTCGGAAAATTAAACTTCGCGCAAACTTTCTCTTTTGTAATACATTACGCACGTATTTCTTATTATTACTAGTACGATGCACCACAATGCATTGGCGAGCACGTCTCTCCTTTTCCACCGGTTGATCTACTGCTCTTCCCACCGCTTGGCGAGAACGGCGGAGCGAAGTATCGGATTTACTTATGCATTTAGTTTACGCCGCGTTCGGATTACCAACTTTATACCACAACGGCGGCGCCAGCGCACTCCAACTCCACCAGATAATCCGAAGCTCCCAGCGTCATCGTCTTGCAGCAGCAGCAGCACCAGCAACAGCAGCAGCAGTAGTAGCAGCGCGACGAATTAACGGAACTCTTGAATATAAACTAGTCGAGCGATTCGATAAATGGTCCGCTTTTACCCGATTGCGGACGTTTTTCGTGGCGACGAGGCTCACCGCCGGTGCCGTTACATACTCGTTACTTTAGCGGCAAACTTCCTCGAAAAGTGAGTATTGGCGTTCCCCTCGATATCTTTATGCGGCCAGGACTTTTAACGGGTTTGTGCAGCTCCGATGCCGATCGGTATTTCCGGTATATGCTATTTATTACGATCAACAACGGTCACGGCACTTAGCGTATATTATATCTCGCATTACGTGGCCTGATAGTATCGGCAAGTGGCTACGAACGAGGAAGTTCTCGACCGAAAAAAAAAACCGTTTGGAATGTTTATAATACGTATAGATATTTTTTTATGGATTTCACGCGAATAATTAATAAGAATTTTTTAATAATATGCAGATAATTGTTTATCGAAGCTGTCGGTGCTTTATAAAAACCGAGATACTATTAGAAATATTTTATAATCTATATATATTCAATCTCTTTGTTTATATAATAATTTACGCATCCTTTGCATACAAATCATAAATCCGATTATAATATCTATTTCTACTTTAATGTAATTGCATAACGTGCATATTAACGCAATGTGCGTAATTATGTAAGATATAACACAAAGCAGAATTAATTTTACATGATAATATTATTTTGAATATGTAAGAGTAGATAAATTAGTAGAGAGATTATAAATGTAAAAGCGGCAAAGAACACAATTATCATTTGCTTTAGATGTTAAAATAGCTGCTTTAATTAATTAAAAGTACGAGTAATTTCTTTAACTAATTAAAATTATTTGATGAATGACTTCAAAGAACATCTAACGCGCTCTCGCGTAAACTTTCAAGTAGCAATATTCGCGGATGGTTTAACACACTGAATTTCTTTTGTGTACTGTTATCCCAAGATCTTTGTAAGCATGTATGGTAGAGTTAACTTTAATAAAGAGAAAAAGAGCTGATTCCGTAAAAATAACTGGCATGGAAAACCTCGATCCTCATTTCAAATAACGATCGCAGATAGGCTTGCCACAGAAATACGGCTGTAAAATATATATATTTTGCATTTGATACTACATATCTCAGCAAAAAATTACCATGTTTTACATAAACGTAAAATAAAAAAGGAAAAAATATTATTTACATTTTAATATTTAACTGTAAATATTGTAGTACTTTTCTATGTAAATAATTCATTAAAAATATTGTACAAGTGCAATAAAATTAAGAACACTACCTGATAAATTTTGAAACCGTCGAGGCATTATGACAAATAATAAAAAAAAAAATAATTCTTTAGAGTGTTAATATTCGTACGCAAAATTTTCAACACATTTAAAAGAAATTTAATAACTTTCACATTAAATTTCTTTCCCTATATCGTGGTGTAATACGATACATTTTTATAATTATAAACGCGTATGCGGCCAGTGAAGCTCAGAGAGTATTTATAGAAAACGTATTCTATTTCTCTAACAATCCAACGAAACTTAATTGAATGGACAGTGCAGCTTACATTCAAACGGGAAATGCGTATTTCCATAAGAGACGTATACTCATATGTTTCGAACGGGGCTGGATTATAATTTTGTACCAAAATTCTCGATGTACGAGATCACTGACCCTCCATATTTCTGGCCGTGTACAGTCACGTGGTTTCCATTTTCGTCGGCGTGTTCATTGCGTACAAAAGGCCAAAGTCTCGTATGTCCCGCCGATATATACATATACGTAATGTTACCCTTTGAATGTTACTCTATGAATTTGCCCAAGTGAACTGGGCACAAAGTGGACCACGCCAGCAGGCTTAGCCCGTGAAAGGCCTCCCGTTTTCAATTGTCTACTCTAAAAGAGCTGTCGATGCGTGCCACGACATTCTCGCTGGTACTATCAAATTGACTGCAAATTGATGAAGGATCCGTACGTCGAAGAATATAAATTTCTCCTCTAGGAAACGTCTTTCTAGAAGATAAAGTACTTGGAAATGCGCGCGCTCGATACGGCTGTCCCGAAGCATCGCTCTTCGCTGCAGGCCCGACGATCGCATTTTTTCGCGAAAACGCCACTCGCACGCCGCGCCACGGCAGAGGGTTGAGAAAGATGCACGGCGAACGGTAGAGGATCGACGGGCCGGGGCGAACGTGAAACGGGGCATGCCCATGGTTTCACGCTCCATTTGAACGACGCCGGCCGACGTTCGCGAAAAAAAAAAAGGGCCACGGGAGTGAGGAATTAAAGGGCGATCCATCGCGCGGCGATCGCTCATTGTCCGAAGCGCGGTATCGACGATGGACGAGGTCCTTTTTACTTCTCTCTCTCCCCTTCACTCTTTCTCTCTCGCTCTTTCGCCTGACATCGGCGATTATAGTACGGCACATAACGCCGCAGAGACCGCGAAAGGACACAATGCACGAGGAGCGGCGGAACGGATGAGCCATCGCGCCGTGGGAGCGGAGGTGTCAACATTCCGGCGGGGGCATCCTCGAAAGCGCAGTTGTCAGCTTGTCAGACGGCGGAACGTGACCACGGTCGAGTGAGTTTTCTTCTAATTTATAAAGGCTATCAATCAAGGATGAGAGAGACGATTAAATAACAGTACACGTGTAATTGCGAGTACTCGGAAGGGAACGGGGGGAAGGAAAAATTCGCAAAGCTGGTAATTCTGTTCGAGAGATTGCAGCTGCGGCAGTCTCTCTTTGTGCGGCGGTTGTTCGCAGATCGGGGATCGCGAACAACGGGCCGTTGCCGAGTCGTTTCGTTACACGCGGATGTCGAACGCGGATTAGAAAGCCGCGATCCGCCCTAATGCATGGTGGCATCTCGCCGCGCGCGCGCGGCATCGTTGGCCCCCGACAATATGTAATTTTCACGTCCGACGGGCTCGGCCCTGATAATATTATCACCGTCGTGCGGCGGTGGAGGTACCGTTGCTGCCGCCGGAGCACGTTATAATAAGGGTGCCAGGAGAGGAGCCGAGTAAACGAGGCGATTGTAGAGCCGAGCTTAGAGGGACATTCAAAGTGAGAGTTCCGGCCGACGTTAACGCACGGCTGATCTCATTGCTGTAATTCGCACTCGGCACTCTCTTCGATCAGTTAATGACGTGGTGTTAGATTTCTCCTCCGCTTTTCATTTATTGACGCGCGATCTGCAATTATCGTATAATTACTCCTTAACGTATCAATTTACACGTTTGAATTGTCGATTTAACGAATCAGCACACGGAAAGTATTTTTGCCTCTTTTTTTTTCTAAATAACGGTAGGACAAATGGATTCCAAACGATTTCATTGTAATTTTAGTGAAATTTAATTGCAACCATTTCTTTTTCTCTTAAGGCACATTATTCGTTCCCTTTCCTCCCGAGTGCAAGTACAAGAAATCGTGCACGAGAAAAAGGAACGTGTAATGATACAGCGATCCGACGGCTGCTTCGTCCAAGGCGTATTTCAAGATTCATCCGACAATAAGTCTCAGCATTATCTTCGTCGCGCGAAGAAATACAATAGGGATCGCTCGAGGGGGATATATCCACGGTCCGAGCGGGCGCCTCGAGCCGACGGGGCCGATCCCGCCGGTAAGGATATACCGCTGATGCGCGATGATTACGCGATTTCTCCCCGGGCGATAAAGGGCGACGGAGCCGTCTCGGCGCGATCGATTCGATCGCGGCGAAATCATTTAACGGATCGGTTGACGGACTAATTGATTCGTCGTCTCTCGGTCGAAGTTTACGCGCACAGCCCGCGCGTACCGGAACGTAGGCCGCCTGTCGTAATACCAAACTCCCCCTCTTCTCTTTCACGAATTTCACCCCAGCGTAAAAGTATCGTTTCAACTCGCAACTGGCGTAAACAAGAGTAAAAAGGAAAGGGAAAGAAAAGGCAGAAATCGTCGCGCTTTGATGCCGTTAGCTGACTACGTGTGCGGGCTTGCCGGGCTCGTTTCGCCGACGACGGCGTATGACGGGCCGCGGCGCGGAGGCAAATTATTCCGCGGGATTAAGATGAACGAGAGGAAAGGAGAGCGGTTGGACACGCGAGCGACGGCGTAATTGGATATACTCAGATCGCTCGGCGGCTAATCAGCATTAGTCACTTTGCGTCGCGCGCGAGAGCGGAAGGCGCTATGACAAATCGCGCGGCCTACGCGCGCTCGCGCGTTTCTCCAACACCTCCCCCGTGTGTAACGAGATTTCCACCGGGGGAGGAGGGGGGACCGTTGCGACAACCGTGGGAAGATAATTAAATCGCTATGCGTAATAAATCGGCACCGGCGCGCGTTATACTGCTGCAACGGGATTCGGGATTCGCCGGAAGATTCTTTATCGCGCGCGCGCGCGCGCGCGCACTGGCGCGCGTAAAATGTCTTGTTCCACTTCGATTCTCATCGGATCGGAAGGGATTTCGTACGCGAAGAAAGCGCGTACAACCATCGATAATTACTCGGAGGAAATTCTCCGATCGCGCCCCGACGTGCTTTAATCCGGCTCCCGGCTCTCGTAACACGAGACTCGCTTTTTGTGAGACCTTTAATCCGTCCGATCGACGGCTCGCGTATCTTAATCCCCCGGACCCGGGGACCCTTTATCGTGTCCGATTCATCGGCGCCATTATCGACGGGTCCTCGAATTATATCTCCGATGTTTTCATCCCGTTTTACACGGCGCGCGGAGGAAGCGGGAGGGAAGGGGGTGCGCTCCGAAATGAAATCGAGTTACCGTCGTGAATGTAACAAAGATCAAAGCGCAGCGATTGTGATTCAATAGCGCCCGATCTGTTCCTCGTTAATCGAATTTACCACGGGGTGGCTCTAATGGCGGAACGGAGGAACGTCGCCCGTTTCAGTCTCGCGCGCCTTTTTCTTTTTCTCATTCGCCCTCCCATTCCCCTGGGGGGGAGAGAGAAACGAGCGCGGGTGTCAGCTCGAAGAGAAATACCCGAGACTACTTAGCTCGGGCTGTTCGGAAGATACAAGATAGCGGGGAAGACTCCGTCCTTACAGCGCAGCCCGTTTTCCCCGAAGGTGGCAGCCGAGAGGACGAGAGAGAGAGAGGTCCCGCTTTCCAACGTTGAGCAGCGACCAGCGCCGGTGCCGATAAAAATCGAACGGCATTAAAAAATTGATAGCGACTCTAAAAGAAGGCGAGCCCGGAGAAGATGAAATTACCGCTAGGACGTTAAACTGGGTTTACGGCATTTTCCATTTGCGATGCCCCGACGATACTTTTCTTCCGTATCGCATCAATCGTAGCAATATGTGTGCGTGACCGTTGTAAATGCGGTTTGCGCGGGTTACCAGTGATCAATTGTAAACGGTCCGATACATTTCTATGCATTGTCTCGATCGTGATTATTCGCCATTAGCATTATTATGCGTAATGCCAACATTAAATTGCGAGGGGGGGGGGGAGGATTATCGATATCCGCCGCAGTGTAATTTCAAGCACGTGCCATTTTCTCGTTAGCGCGCGTTTACGCACTCTTCATAGCCGTTTGAAATCAGATTGCTATGAGCCACGGACGGTCGTTATTACATCGCTTTGCGTCCGTTCCAATCCATGGAAATGTGTGTAAATTATATCACATTAATTGAATCATTTTATGTAGGGTTAATTCCCAATTGAATAACCATTTTGTGCCCGCCGGATAGGCATGGTCTGCGGGAGCTCGACTATCTCGTGGACCAGAGCCGCGGGATGACATTACGCAGTGCGACTCTCGTGAGATTTCGCGCGGCAGAGAGAGAGAGAGAGAGAGAGAGAGAGAGAGAGAGAGAGAGAGAGAGAGAGAGAGAGAGAGAGCTGCATGTCAAAGATCAGAAAGGAGATACCTGGAGCCTTATAAGACGCGTTTCTGTCGCGCGTAAGATAGCGAGCGTATTTTCGAGAGATTCGCCGAAGTTCATCGATCATGAATTCTCTCTCTCTCTCTCTTTCTCTCTTTCTCGTGAACCGGGCGACGTTCAAAATCTCTATGGCCACACCCGAGGCTCATTTTTCACGCTGTGCTTTCCACTTCAGTATCTTCGCTGTTGGGCAATCGCGTGACGTGCTCGTTACGACGGGATGACTGCGCTCAACTAGCCGCTCCCGTCAGAGATCTACCGGGCGTATCTCGCCGCGGCAGACACGAAAAGACCACGGAACACGATATAAAAATGACCGCGTACTTTCTTTTTCAAACCTGTTGTAACGAATTACGAGAGCGTATACGGCAGAGATTTTTTTCTTAGAATTTATCATCTCAAAATTATGTCGCAGATAGACAACATGGTATTTCGAAGAATTTCATTACATTGAGAGGAAAGCATGTATATAAGTATAATTTAATGTTAAAGGAGCTTTATCTTTTTACGTATTACTGCCATGATATATTCAAATATTAATATAGTAAAATATCAAATATCGATGGCAAAAATATTTCTTTTTAATAAATGTAATTACAATTATAGTAAATACACATCTACTTATTTTTTTTCAATCTACTTACTGTTTACACAGTAACAATTGGAACGATTATAAATATATAGTTGTTACTGGAAAGAAATTTTAAATTAATTAAATTATGATAATTGTAGTGTTAAACTCGTTATAGGTCGCCACTGCTCCTACTCAATACAAAGATTAAATTTAATAAATCAACGATATATTAAGTAAATAGTTACCTAATATTAATCAAATTAACTACTTGATTTAGTCAAATTTAACCAATATTGAGTAGAAGCAATGACGACTTAATGGAATTAACAATGTAACCATTTTTTCTCTCAGTGTCATTTTAGGGATAAGTTTCAAGAGAAAATTCTCTATATTTCTCAGTCCAGAAATTTATATACCTAATAAGGAACGCTAACAAATCGTGATATCACAGCCGTACAGCTCTTTGTGCACATTCCGCAAAAAAAAAAGAAATCCGTCGGTCAATCCCGCGGTTGAGATAAATCATTTCGGAATTGCGTCGCCGAAACAGCTGGTGGTGATACAACATAGGGGTGTTGCGCAGCGCTAAACTAGCTTACCGCGGCGCGCCCCATAAGCGTCATAAATAACAATGCGCTCCACATGTGTCGCGCGTGTATCTGGGTCAATTATAAATAATCGTCGGTGGCGAAATTGATAATAATTTACGGCCGATTCACCTGTCAACGCCTTCCCAGAGCCGATCTAACTGGATGAAGAATGATGACGCGCGCGCGCGCGCGCGGCTTTTGCTCGTGCAACATCCTAGAGAACTTTTGTCGAAAACTAATGATAAAACCCATTCTTCCCCTCTTCCCCCTCCTCTTCCTCTTCCCACCGCTGCATATCGCCACGTCCGATGTGGCTGTCGAGATAATTCATCAGCGGCAACTTCAATCGCTTCTCCATTTCAGATCGCCGCTCTCTATCCCTTCCTCTCTCCCGCCGTCCGTCCGAAATGTTTCCTTGCACGCTATAAATACGGATTATACGGTTGTCTATACTAGAACCGCGACTGGCACGCGATATAAATGAAACGCTATTAATGACGTTACGTAACAACACGCGGCCACCGATTTCCCACACTAATTTCGAGGAATATACACGTACCGAATTCCGTGTAACTTGTCCATCTCTATTGCATCTCCGCTCCTCGCGAACGACGCGGTTATCACGTGCAACGAGGGAGCGCTGCGCGTGCTTCTAACGATAGCAGCAACAACGATAGGATCAACCGCTTTAGCACGTTCTCGTTGAAAACGGGGACTCTCGGAGGAGAGGAGAAAGACAGGAAGGGCGAGAGGTGGGAAGAAAATTGCGCATCATGTATACACGACGCGCGAGCATTTCGGAATTTCGTGTCGGTGCCCGCGTATCGTCGAGGTGCATCGGTCGGTCGGGATTAGGAGAGCAAGAAGTTCCTAGAAGACCCGTTAGATTATCTCAGATCATAATCAGTTGGCATTACGTTTTGGGGGGGAACTTTTAATTAACACCGAAATCTCTCCTTCCCTCCTCTCCCACCATTTTTGCGCCGGTGTTGCGAGATTAGTTCCCCCCCCCCCCCTGGATTCGTTGTCGCGGGCGCGGACCGTTTTATTTCGCCGCCGTTTCTCCTCTTTCACGTCACGTCGCCGCGCTGACAGGGAGTTTCCAAACCTCTCTCCCGACGACGTGAACGGCGATGCTTTCGGCGAGCCACCGCCTCGAAACTCGCCGCCGCCGTGGCTCGCGGCGACTGTCACCAGCCCGCAAACTCCCGTCGTCGGTCCCGGCCCGTGATTCGCGCCCCGAACAAATTAGCGACATCCTTCCGAGTTAAGACTGATTATGTAGCCCCCCCCCTCCCCCGTCCCCGTCCAGCGACTCTCGCCCGACGTTTCCCTAATGTCGAATGCAAAAAGACGAGCAAACTTTTCATCAGACGTCTCCTGCCTCCTCTTCCTTCCGACCCCGTCCATCGTCCAACACTTTTCCCGCTCGTCTTACTCTAGACTGGCAGGAACTTTCAAGATAAGACCCTTTAAAATGGACCAATTAGTTATTCTCTTAGTCGGTGTATTCAATCGAAGTACTTGTCTGTAGCCTGTCGGATTTACGGGACTGTTTATCATCCGTCTGTAGAAGGAGTTGCCGAACAATCGCCTTTCGAAGAAATGCGGAAAAACGTTAGGACAATTTCTTTTTCGGATCGCAGCATCCATCGACCTGTCGGTACAGCGCCGAGTTTATCGTACATTCGAACCTCATATTGAAATCCGGGTCAGCAGCACAGGAAGTACCAGTGATCGGGATTTTCAGTATTTGATTACTCGAGGGAGGGTTAAATAATTCAGTATATTCAATAGCGATGGAACCGGCCGGCGTTATCAATTTACATAAGTTTTTCGTGTCTATCCTCTCTTTGGGATGGTGGCAAAATTTCATACGTCGTATAAGAGAAGATTGCGGCAAGATTTTCACCGTCTTTACCGCCGCCGAACGGCAAGTCGTCGTGCTCGATAAATGACGAGTCGATGGAGTTCGGGTGCGCCAAGTGAAAGAGAGAGAGAGGGGGGGGGGGGCAGAAGGGGGGTGAAACGAGCGAAAGCATTCAAAGGGAATTGGGGCGAGTCGTTGTGGTTTATCGGAGTCTCTTCCAGTGAAGTCAGAGATGGAAAGCTTCTAAAACGTTGCGCGTATCGCCGTGCAATTCAAAATAGGAAGAGAACCGCATGGCTCCATTAAAACTTTCCTGCTGTCTGATAAAAAGAAGATAAAAAGCAATGCGATCTTAATTATTTCTTTTCAAAGCTGTTAATTCAGGCATCCTCTCTATTTACAATGCAGTTACGTTCTGAGTTGCAAATCGAATTGATCGTAGGTTGAACAGCGTTTGTTTCATATAAATAAAACATTTATGCAAAATAACTATTTAATTACTAAAAATAATAATAGCCATCCGTTTGGCAACAAAAAAAAAACCAAATTATTTTTAAAAGTTATAATTCTCAATATATTTGTTATTATAAAATTAATATTTAGCTTAAACATAGATTAACTTCAACAAGTAATTAAAAAACTTTTATAAAAAAAAACAATAATATTTTATATAAAATTAATCTCTCAATATAAAATTTAATTTGGATTACAGGTTAACGAATGCGTAATCAGCTTTCTTATAATCTAGTTCATTTTTAGTTATTAGCGTAGAAGCTGCAAGCTCGAAAATTCATAAATTGTTGACGTAAATAACAAATACCTATACACGAGAAGACAAAGCTGTACAAGAGATTGTCGCATTTGCTCTTATCTTCGGGCTCGACGAGAAAAACGTCGTTGAATTGTGTAACGCCACGAGACATTAAGAAGTTACCGTTCGACGAGATATAAAAAAAAAAAAAAAAAAAAGGATTTCGTCACACACACTCCTCGGTGATCCCGAGCGTTCCCGTGGCCGGAAGCGGAAAGACGCGAGAAAGAAGAGGCGACTCAAAGGGAAATACGGCGTGCGGCTTGCGGTTTACTGAGGGCTTCCAAAGTGGAACTTGAACTCGCAAACACCGCCGAAGTGACCGACGGTGTGGTACCCGCGACGACGAGACGTTCGCTCGACCGATCGACCAGCACGGAGAAACTCGTTTACTTAAGCAAACGCGAGCTCGCGCGCGCCCTCGCGTACGTTTGTATTCGGATCAGAGGAGCCGTCGTCCTCATCCTCGCCCGGTATTTGATTAACCGCGGATACCCGGGACTGCCCTGAGCGTACTAAGCATCCCGCGGCCTGTAATTAAGCCGGCGTTACACCGTGGGAAAATCTTTTCTGCGAATGCGCCGCGGAGAATACAAACGGCGCCTGGCGAGGATTACTTCGGAGTAATTGCTCGGGGAACGGACAGTACTTAAACACAGCCGTGCTTATCGCGCTGCCGAGAGGACAGTTTTTCATTTCGCGGTAAACGCGACTGTCGCAGATTGCGATCGAGATTAATTGACGAGTCCCCCCGCAGAGGAGAGCGAAATGGCTTCACGGAGATTTGCAGAACGCGTTAATTGTAAATTATTACACGCCACGAAAGAGAAAAGTATATTGATATTTATACCTGTAATAAAATGTTGAAATAATTTTTATTTATAATTCATTTTCGGTGATGATTATATTCAAATTATAGTAATTGCAACATTTTTTGTCGATATAATAAAAAGGAATTAAAATGTTTGCAAAACGTAATAATAAGAATTTGTTTCATTCCGAGCGATAAATTTGTCAAGCACAATTGCAAATAAAAGTCAAATGCAAAGTTATAAATATCTTATCGACGAGAGCACGATTCGTGCGTCAATGATTCCTTCCATTTAAGCAAGGAAATCATTAATATAAATTACTATTATTCGACCGTCAACTAAGCGAGACTGTAGCTAAAGTATAAATTATTCCTGTTGAATCAAGAACGTCACGCGAATAAAGTTAGACACGAGGACGATGGCAAAGGTGGTGTATTTAACCACCGTAGTAACTAAAGATGCAGGCAGTGATAAATCCATCGTGATTCACTTCAATAACTGCTGAGTACAAAACAGTAAGTGAATTTTTTAAACATGAATAAAATTACGGCTAATCGTTCCGTTTTATAAATACATGTATGCCAATTAGAACGCATAAAAAAAAATTGCTATAATATTGTCACTATTGCTTATATATCATAGAATTGTAATAGTAACTTTTTAAATTTTATTTAAGGCATGTTTTTGAAATAATTATAGAAGAAAAAATAGCGGTTTAATATTAGAAAAAAAACTGTTAAAAATATATATAATATAAAATGTGTTAAAAATATATAATATAAAATCGTAATGTATCACAAAATAGTGACGTTTTCTCTGAATCATTATTTCGCCGCTCGCGGTAAATGTGCGTCAGCTGGCGAAAATGCATAAACATTTAATAGCCCTGGAAACGAGCATAAAAGCCTGCTTTGCGATTCTTCACGATTCGTTTCACGGAAAGCGGGAATGTCGACTTGAAAGGTAACGTATCACCGGCACGGCAATGAACTCGCCCGTATACAAGCGCGATGCTTAAGATCTTGATAAACAGTTCCTATAATAAACTTTTCTAGAATAAAACTTAAAAAAAAAAAGAAGCTTGATTGTACGAAGCGTTTCGGAGACAATCAATCATCTTAACGGCGTCTTAGAACGCCGAAGTTACGAGCGCAACTCGCGCGTACAATAATTGTCCCGTCAACATCTTTTTTTTTTTAGGGAAGCTCGTAAGTCTATTCGCGCCTACTGTACGTTCGTCGTCGTATGATAACTGTTCGAGCGAGCTGTAAATCTCCGCCGATAGAATGGCGGTGTACGCGCGAGCGAGCTGGCGAGCGCGTAAAAACGGATTAATGGACAGAGTCGACCCGTTTATCCGCGAAAAAGAATCCCATCCCCCGCCTCCCCCCATAAATTTCTGCTGTCAATGACTCAGCGATGTAATCAAAGCTCGCTCTACACGCCATTCGCGAGCGTTTGTGTTTCTCGCAAAAAAAAAAAAAAAAAAAAAAAAAACACCCGACAAAATTAGATCTCTTTTTAATTAAGAGCTGTAAATTAAAGACACGAAAAAAATTTTCTATTAAAATTTACCTTCAAAGTCATAATTATGAAACATATAGTACCTCAAAAAAAATTTACGTGATTTTCTGATTCATGAAGATCCATCACAGCACGATGTAAAAAAGTTTGATTAAATTTTACTAGAATTATAATTAAATTCTTCGAAATGATATATTTCCTTACGATCACTACTGTGATTTTGAGGGTAAATTCTGAACAAAATTCTCTCTGTAAATATGCTTCTTTCCTATTCTATAAAATAGATCTAGAATATAGCATACCTCGATTTTTTCTTCTTACACTTATTATGCTATCGCTCAAATACGTTTCTACGTGTATCAGTGTACCAGGAAGTGTACCAGTGTTTGCAGCGGTATATTGACTTCATGAGTTTGCTAAGCCCGTATGACTGTGCGGATCAGTTATCCCTGTGGGAGGGGTATTAGATCGCGTGCGGGCTCACTCCGTATTACCTTCTCGCCATATAATTTCTTCCAAAGACTGAGCCGTGACTTCTAACGTTAGATCAATGTTAGATTAAAGCGAATGCGCAACGGAAGAGTACGAATTTTTCCGCGCATCACGCCGAATCGAGAAACTTGCTCTAATTAATCGCACAAATGTCCTTTCGCGTATCAAAATCCGACGAACTATGGAAATCCATTCGAAAAGAATGAATCAACAGCGTGGCTTCTCGTGTATTTTAGAAGTATTGTCTCCAATTATCAGAATATCTTCTTACGATGTAATTTATACTTTTAAGCGGACTCTTACTAAATCACGACATTCCCGCGATTCAGCGCGGAGGTAAATCAACGTGCCGTGAGTTCGAGAGAACCGGTTATCAGGTACAAGAGGGCGATATAATAAAATGACCGGTCAGCGCTTTCCTTTCCGATGGAAGTCGCAGCCCGGTAATATGACTACCGGTCGTCTGGCGGTAAAAATGCTCAGCAACACGAAGGAGTCAAGTTGAGGAGGCATGCTGCGCGACAAAATAAAATGCAAACTTTTATTTTCCTCTCGATTCAAGAGAACGGAAGAGAGTTCGAAGGTGTGTGTGTGTAATTTACGCTCGGATGACAGTAGAAAGAGCTAATTTTTAGAATGTGAACACATACACGCGCGCGCGCTTTACCAACAAATTTACGTTTGAGACGCCAATTCGAATACGTTAAGTGGCGCGTAATGCATTCTGCGGAAATTAGATTGCCAGATTGTGACAGAAACGGTGAATTCACGCGAGGAGGAGGGAAGCGACAGAAAGCCATTGCGTATATGTTCGACGTGACCGTGACAATCTGTTGCTCGCAGTTCGTGCCCCGCATATAGTACAAACGACATATCGCAAGCGCGACGGTCGATCAGGCTCTAATTAACCGCTAAGCCTCTTTGGGTCAAGCGTACGGCCCGCGCCCGGCAATGGACAATTCCCTTGTACTGTTACATATACGTGCCGCCCGCGGCATCTAATGTTCGGATTATCGCGTTACTGCCGTCGCACCCAAAATGGACAATGCGGCGATCGACGTGCCAGGGTAATTACTCCTCGATCGATAGATCCAGCCGGCGTATCGACCGACTGACCGTTATGCAAGCTCGGGGTCTATGCATACCTACAGGATGATCCACCGTCTGACTTGGATATCGGGGCCAAGAGGGCAGAAACTGGAGTCGGCGGGGAGTGCCAAACGCGTGGGAGACGTGGATTCAAATAATCGCAGTTTCCTCGAATCGCCCGCCCCTCCCCTCCCTCATCGTTCCGTCGTAACGATTTTCTAATAGGGAAAGGTTGGCTCGTAAATTTTTATTTAGAACGCGATCCGCTTCGCGGAACTACGATTGGCGCGCCGCAAAGTAGCCGCCGTGGTTTCGCCAAACGAGGCGACGACGAGTTCGTCCATCCGCGCACCGCTGTTAACACGCGAGGTGGAAACGTAGGTGAGATTTAATGTACGGCGAGTGGGAGAGAGAGTGTGCCACACGAGTTCGTAATGCACGCGAATAATTGCGATCGCCGTTGGGTTACGTTAATGCACTATGACTGCAACTGCAGTATGCGATGAGCGCGCTGTAACATATGTATTTGATCGTGTCACGCGACTTAATTATATTACCAGGGAGGATCCGGCAGTATCCAAATTTAATATATTAAGACTTACTAACTCCATGTTTTGCTGTAATAACGCTATTACATTAATTGTGGAATTAACACCAAAAAATATGATACTATAAAGATTCGCTTTAATCGAGTATGGCTGTTTTCGCTCATTAAATCGCGTTACTCACATTTCGATATTTATTCTGTTTATCCGGATAGAGAACACACTTTCTGTCTTGTTCTCTTGGTATTGCAGAATTCGAGGGGATCTAAATTTTTGACCTTCTTCGGACTGCGGCAAATGGTACGCCGGAAATAAATTGCGGTTATCATCGGGATAAACGGAACACGTATGGTACCGTAAAGTGAAACACAGGAATCATCGCTGATGCTGGCCGGAAATAGATTGCCAGCACGGGGGGGGGGTGGGATTATACCGTCAATTTTTATGAGGAATTATTGCGCTTTTCGCGTACCGGGTCCGCGTACATCCGTCGGTGACCAATTCCTGTGACGGGCCATTTTTTGTTTCGTGACGCGAATATACTCTCGTCTCGGGAATTATACGTTTATCTCGCAGGTCGTGCGCTCTTCGAATTTACAACGTCCTCTATATATGTAAGATAAACTGAATTGCTCGATCTTAGATAAAGCAGGCAGAGAGCGCGTAGTTGCGCGATAGTCCAATAATAATCCAGCGGAGTAGAAAGCACAGTCGTAGATTATCGCTCTTTTTAATCGTATTCTCTCAGAGCTAAGCCGTTACCTCGCTAAATTATTCGACATCCTTACGTGGGTCGCTCAATACGATACGAGGAAAGACGGAAGACGGGGGATCTTCCGCTCGAAGCCGTTCGCGTTTCTCCTTCGCTGTATATGAAATGTTTCTCCGTCGTTTGCTCGACGAAACGTTACACGGGGAAACGAAACAAGTTCGCAGGCGATAGCTTTTGAAACTGCAGGATCGCGATACCGCAGGAAGCGCGCGAGTGCGTATTTCACAATTTACAGCCCTGATGATCTCGATCGGCGTGCGTGCGTGCGTGCCTCTCAAAAATTGATAATCGCGCCGGGATACCTGCTTGCGCGCGCGATTCGTTCAAACGCGGTAGTAAAATTAACCGAGGCGTAAAAGGGATCTTTTCCGCGGAGAGTGAATGAACGCGTCTTTTTTACGGTCAGCCGAGTCGTAAAAAAGGCCGGCTTTTATCGACGTTCGAAAAGAATACGCTCCTCTCACCTGCACCTGCCCCGCCGTCAAACATAATTATTTCGGACCCGACGGTCGACATCCTGTGCCCCCGGTGATTGCATCGCGTACGCTGACGACAGAAATAAAATGAAATACAAAAAAAAAAAAAAGATACGCGCCGCAATTTTCCGCACCGCTAAAACTTCCATAACGGCTCGCCGGGGTTTCGATTGTTCGACTAACTCCTATCGGGAGTGGAAACGGAGGAAGCGCACGTACGGCGCGGTTGATACGCGGCGTAATTTGGTACATTAAAACACTCTGTTAAATTAGCCCCGCCTCCTAATCAATACCGCGTGAACAAGTGGGTTTTCGTTTTGAGGACGTTATTGCTTCCCGCTTGCCGTCGATTAAAACCGTAATTGCCTGGATATTTCATCGTAATAACGAAGACGCCGCGAAGTGTCTCAAAAGACCGCGTTATAGAAAATACAGCAATAAAAAAGGGCAATTAAAACGGTATCGTAAAAAAGAATCGTGATAAAGTTGACTTGTCGCAGGACTGTAGTTATCAATTTAGAGTCTGTACATTCGATTCGGTACAGCAAAACGAGAGAGTGAGAGAAAGAGAGAAAGAGAGTGCGTGCAACAATCGTATAACGCGGAAATCACAAAAGTCATAAAAAAATAAAACCTAGTTCAGCGTTACCGAAATGAATGCGGGGGCTTATAGTCCGACACGGCGGTGCCCGCGGTGCACGCCAAAAAATACCCGGGATTCAACCAGGTTTCGAATCCCCTCGCCTCGCCGCGGCCGAGTTTCGTTGCCGTTTCCGCGAGCCTCAACGCGCGCGCTTTTTCGCCTCCACACCCGGTAGTCGTGCAGCCGCATGTCGAGCATCCACCTTCCCGGTCGCCCGCGCCGCACCGTTGCGTTTCTACGCGTCTGAATGCGAACCAGCGCCGGTGTTAAGTTTCGCGGTCGCCGAGGTCGCAAGGGCTTTGTTTCGCCTGCCCCCCGGGCGCAGTCGTTCCCACGAAATCCATCGACGCGCTGCTTCAAGTGTCCTCTCGTCCCTTTCGATTACGTATTTCTACCGTGTCGTCTCTCCCCGCGATGTGCAACTACAGTAAACAGAAACCGGGTTCTCCGAATTCCGACGGAGTACTGACTTTCTGGTGCATCGGAGACAGCGAGTGAAATGGAGCCGCACTGGAAGTTAATTGCAATTTTAATCGAAATGCACACCGAGGAAAAGTTACTGGAAAATTTATTTGGGGGATATGTTTAACTTCATTGAAAAAATTCTTATTTAAATACGACGAAATCAAATTTTATTCCTAACAAATAAACCATGTAATAAGAAAAATGAGATATAACTTACGGAAACGTTTTCGTAATTATAATATAATTTTTTTAAGAATAAATGTAAAAAAACGTTACAAGTAAATTGTTTCTGAATATTTTTTTTACTCAAATGTGTTCAGAGAAATGTGTCTAGAGCATTTTTTTAAAGAATTATTATACGATTTTGTTGCATTAAAATAATTGTACCAAAAAATCGATATATATGTAGAAATCATTTTGCTGCAGCATCGAAATAAAAACTGCAATAAAAACCAACAAATACACCGGAGCAATATGCAACAGGAGCTAGAGTTGTTGCAGTATTAAATGTATAAAGGTAAAGCTATCAGAATTCATTCAGTTAAATAAACAACACAAATGTTTTATAAAAATTACACGAAAACTATGCGCCTGAAAGCTGCGTGTTTGATCAACGAATCACGATCATTTCAATTGACCGTGCGATCAATCGAAAGGGATGAATTCGATCGACAGACACAATGGAAAAAGTACACCAGTATGCGCGCGCAAAGTCGAGACAGAGGACCAATTCGTATCTCGCAAACAGCATTTATTTCACTGCAATTTATTCGCGCGTCTCTCTCTCTCTCTCTCTCTCTCTCTCTCTCTCTCTGCATGCGTAGTCGTCAAGCGAAACGTTCTGTTTGATTAAAAGCTATGATCGTTGGCGGTTTGTGCATCAGCGACCAATGTTCGAAGAGACCTGGGACGCGGGAAAAATATTTTGCGCGAATGGGAGAAGCTGCTGCTGCTGCTGCTGCTGCTACTGTGCGGTTGCGTTTGAATACGTCAAACAGCGCACCACGAATATTTCCGCCGCCGACTCCCAAATGCACCGTGTACAAAAATTCCAGCGAAAACCAACAACGTTTCCACGAGAAAGCCTACAAAAGTCGAAGCTCCTCAAATGTCGACCGCGGCAAAGGCGACTGGTGGCTTCCGTCAAATATATTATTCTCATGCATTACGTTCAACGGTGTACGTGTTGAGGGATGGTGTCGCGTTACCAATACGTAATATACAGGTCAGTGGTGACGGTGACCTCGAGAGGGGGAAAGAAAAATCCTCGTCGGTTCGCCGGGGACGAAAGAAACCTGAGAATCGAGTGTCCGCCTCTTTTTCTGGCGGTCACACGAACCATCACTGGCGTGACGCCGCGCGAGGAGTGAATTAAGCGAGCAAAGATTAGAGAGAGGGTTTGACGCGTATATAATAGCCAAGAAAAATGAATATGAGCCGGACGGAAAAAGCGGCGAGTGGAGGTGCGGGGATATTGTAAATTGTTCGCTTAAATCACCGGAGGAGAAGCGAACGGTAGACGTTGAAGTATTCGGGCATACATCGTGTTACCATCTCACGGCGGTGCGAGCCGTGGACGGGGAACGTCCGGGGATACACCTAACGTTGAATAAATCAAGTCGGAGTTACTCGTTCGAGGGAGGCAGGACCCTCTCTCGCGCCGGGCAAAGGGGAAACGATCGCCTGCAATTAATATCACGGTAGATATGCGGTTAGCCGGACTGTGCAATTAACGGAAACGTGCCAAGTGGATTTGAAATTCAGATCGTACGCGAGGGGGAGGGGGAACACGTGTGTAATATTCGCTTGCGATAATTGTGCGACACCATTGCAATTATTAGCGTAAGATGCCAAGATGCGCGTAGACGGGCTCCGATGAATTTCCGATTCGCGTCGACCGGGCGATATCCGACCGGCTCTAATTTCAATCGGCAGCGCCGTCGGCGCGTGTATTGTCCGCGTAATTTAACGCGGGATGTTAGAATAATCGAATATGCAACGAAGCATCGCGCGGCGTCGTATCCCAGCCGGAAACGAAAATTGCAACGTCTATTTAGGTGGTTTATCTTACGGTACAGGGGCGATAACAATAGCGATCGAAGGGAAAAAAGGGATGAGGATACCCAATGTATTCATATCAATTTGTCATCACGTTATTACTTTTCTTTGGCGTGTCCGTAAGCAAGAACAATCATCGATGTTAAACATGTACGGTGAAATTATGCTGAGCAGAGAGGAGGAGAAAGAGAGAGAAGGAATAGAGAATGAACAGGAAGGTCCGTACCAAATACAATCAATCGATACGACCGTTTAGTCACAACACAAATCAGATATTCGATTTAGCATAATTGCGGCGATTTTCGAAACGAAAACGCATCCGTTAAGAAAGTTTTCCAGCCTTTTTACATAGTAAAAGAATTGATCAAATTTTAAGAACAAGCTTATGATAAATATAATAGCCATTTCCGAGGTTTATCAAATTTTATAATATAGTTTCTCTTTAAATAACTTTTTAAAATAGCACTGGGAGAGAGATTTTTGTGGGAAAGAGTTTTACTCCTGAAATGCGCTACTGTAGGTGCAATATTGAATTTTCACCCAAGTACTAATTTAAGGTTTAATAAAATTTTAATAGTTTAAAATTTAAAATAACACTTAGTAAGATTTCGTTTACATTAAAATTGCGTTTCAGTTCATTATTAAGTATAAACAATTTTTTTTCAACCCTTTCTCCATGTGAGCATCAGTATTATAAAGAGAATCTTTAAAAATAACATTATCACTTTTATTACCTAAATTTTGTTTACTATTTATTATTTTAAAAATAATAAAAAGCCCCCGTATTAAAAATATATGAAAATATTTGAATGAAAAGTCACGTAACTGCCCTCCACTTTTTCGTAAGCTTAAGAAAGAAACCTCCTTGAACTGTAATCGATTTCTCCTTATTCAAAAATCCCTCTTCGATGTAAAACGCGATTACGTATGTATAAAATTTCCAGGCATCTCGGGACGAGGTGACGACATCGCTCGGAGTCGTGATTTATGATATCAAGAATTTCTTCTTATCGCGCGATCCAACGTGCACGCTCGTAGCCTCTTTTCGCGCGCGTATACACACGCGCAACCTCGTTTCAAGGATGCATTTCGGGACGACAGTGGCACCGTAACATCGCAAAAAAAAAGGGAAAAAGAAAAAGAAATCGCGCAGTGCCAGCCGGAAACGTTTGCAGGTTTTCGAGCAGTTTTTACCGTGCGGTAAAATTTTCAGCGGACAGAAAGAGAGAGAGAGAGAGAGAGAGAGACTCCAGGAAAAATTCGGAAGATCCAAGGGAATGTCGAAGCGTCTCATCAAGCGCGGTGACAGTAAAGAACTGCCACACGTTGAGTAATTCGCAATTTACCGGCGAAAGGAAAGAGAGAGAAATAGAGGGAGAAAGAGAGAGATTTTACGCACGTTCAGAAAAGATAGTAAAAGTCGGGATAAAGAGGACGACGAGCTCTCACGCGTAAATACGATACGAATGATACCGATACACGTGCCGAATACGCCGAATGCAGCGAATGTAAATAAATCAGACTCAACGCGGCAGATTCCGACCGGAGAGAACGCGAAACGATGGGGGATCCCCGTCACGCATAACGCGCGCGCGCGCGCGTGCGAAGAAAAAAATTCCGATTTTTGCGCGCGAGCCGATTGGTCCAGTTTATTCGACCGCGGGATGAAAAGTTGACTCTGCGATATTTCCGTCGCGCGGATTTAAATACCGCGAATGCCGCCGCCCGTTATTCGCTCTTTGAAAATGTGGACCATCACGAACGTCCTGCCCGTAGTGATGTACGATCGCGCGCGGCACGCCCGATCGGTGGACATATATAAAAATCCGGGAGGGGGAGAGATAGAAGCGAAATTGCGGGGACAAACGAGCTAACGAAACACGGGCGTGTCTCTTTAAAGCGTGGGCCCAGAAAAATCTAAACTCCGATAAAACGTCGTTCTCGAAGAGATTTATTTCCGTTATACCGTCGGAAAAGGGAAGAATGAGAGAGAGAGAGAGAGAGGACTTACTTGACGCGCGGTTTTCTATGCCTAGAGAATCGCTTGTCGACGGTAAACCTCCCTAAAAATATCTCCTCGCGGCGCTTTGCATAATATCGAAGAGCGTTTTCTCGAAATCATTTCTTGCTCCAAATACCGTAGCGACGATACATCAAAAATTCATGAAAGTCGAAAAGAGACGATTCCTAGCCTCGGCTCGTGTCTCCTAGGGGGACAAACCACTGCACACACACATACACACACATACATACACTTGGGGGAAACCACTTTCGTAGGTAAACGCGAAAGCGCGCACGAGAGATACGACGTGGCGCGCTCGTGCGTTTCCAGCAGGAATAGGCGTGCTAACCGACAATCTGTTATGCGAGCGTAACTCGGACAAACATCGCGATCCGAGATCTCCGCATCAAAAGTTATGACCGGCTATGCGCGTTTTCGTGATAGAATGACCGCGGTCACGCCCACCGCGCTGTAAATGTTTCTCACGCTCTGTGTGTGCGAGCGAGTGCGCCGTCCTCACCGGCGCTTAGTTAAGAAAAAAATTAACCCCTCAAGTAGGTCAAAGAGAGTTCGCCGTTTTGAAATCGGCGCTGATGATTGCGGAGCACGCCGTGCATTTATCATCGACGTAATGTTTTGCAACGTTTTGCTGTATAAGTTTCGCGAAAATATCAGATACCGACAGCTTAGCTCAATTCTGAAATGCTACTCATATTTCCCTTACGCTATATAAACTCAGGGTGATATTTACACTTTAAAAATAAATTTCTAAATTCTCAAAATAAGAATATTCTCTTTTCACATATATGTAGATTATTACAATTACTAAACTAACATTATATTAATTTTCAAAACATTTCATTAAATTTTAAACGAAATTTTAATAACAAAAACTAAACTTGAATTTAGCGCTTCAGCGAGAATTCGCTCACATTTCATTGTCAGAGTTAATTCTCTGACTTCCCGACGAAAAAAGTTCTGCACACTCTAACGATGTATTATATACAAACACATACTTCATTTCGCAACTCTCGTCTGGCATAACAAACAATTTGCAGATTTACATAAATATGGCCTCTTTAGTGTTGATTGACGTTGACGTAGATTGTTCCCCGTGGTCGGCGTTTACCGCGACCACGTACGCTTATACACGATCGTTAGTCCCGATTAATCCCTCAACGATTTTTTACATTAGGCGTCCCGCAATATCCGATCGCTGCTACAAGCGAAGCAAGCGAGTGCAAGTTGCTGGCATCGGAACGTTCTTATTTCACAAAGAAGCAATTTTTAATAAGTAAGCCAGTAGAAGTTTCCCGTCGAGTTGAACGTAGAATCAAAGAGGTTGAAAGGCTTTCCGAGGTCTCGCGCTCGCTTCTTTTAATACGGGCTTAGTGGAGTACGTGCTTTAATATGAAACAAAGGCAAAGAAAGAGAGAGTGCGAGAGGGAGAGAGGGAAAGGTGATCAAAGGAAGCACTTAACGTTAGGTCGACTGAATAGTCACGACCGCGGACAATAATACCATAGTGGCATCCATTCCGATGGAATTCCACGCTAAATATATCGGCGGCAAACTTGGTTTTATTCCTCAAAAGGCTGCATTTGACATATCCCGACAGCGAATATTTTCCTGCGCCATATATTAATGTAAATTGCGCGTAATCTTTTATATCAGGAAATAATTAAATTACAAAGGCAATTCAATTTTCGTCAGGAGATTGCCGTAATTCTTTTATTCACTTGCGCTTTCGTCTTTTATAGCTGTGTCCGTCAGGAGCTCCTCTTGAGAACCTAGCGACGGTTTTTCAGCCAGGAAGGGTAAGATGGATGGGCATTTTTGCGGTAACTCTACTAAGAGCAGAAGCAATAATTGTCTGTTATGTGCCTCCAAAAAGAACGCCGTTAGCCAGCCGTAGAAAGAGAAAAATTAATTTTTACGATTGCCCGCGGACCACAGACGGGAACTTCACACATATGTCAGCACCTGACAGGACGACCTCGTGATAGACCGCAATCGTAATAAGCGCGGTGAACACGGCGGCACTCAACCATATTATGAATTTTTAACGCTTGCCCTTTTTTTTATGAAACTTCGTGTGATGTACGAGTATGTGCAGTTTTTTGTCACAGGTTCTACAGGCTCGTTTTTATTACGAGTCCACGAGTGGAATTTTTACAACAAAGTCTAAGAATTCAGCTATACGTATCGCTTACTTCGAGAAAGTGGTGCTCAAAATTTAATTAAAAAATAGGCTAAGAATTATTCCTCCATTTTTCTATCCTTTTCTTTCCCTTATATAGAATCCTTTATGATGCTCTAAACTCTATTTCAATAACAATTCTGTTGCAACTAAAGCATTTCTATTTCAATATAAAAATGTAATAATATACGCAAGTAACTATTTTTAATTATCAAACCATCACTCTTGTTGTTACTTTCTAGCGTTACAAATATACAATTGTAACATATAAAACTGCAACATATACAATGTTTCTCTATTTATTTAATTCTCGTTTTTATTTGTTTTCTTTTCCTATATAGAAGTAACGCTTTAGAAACAAATTTTACCCGCTGCAAATCTAAAAATAATTATGTTAAATTATCAAAATAATTTTATGTAAGACGTTCAAGCGAAATGCTAATATTGTCAAAATGTTAAATTCTAATAATCAGCATGAGCGCACAATATAAATACTTTACAAAAATTTTCAAATCTGTAATTTTAAATTTATATGTACTTCAGCAAAAACATTCTTTCCGTGTAAGAAATGTAAAAACAGATAACGAGAAGAGACAAATGTAATTTTATATGTTGCAATTTTTTATTGCAATGCTAGAAGATAATAATAAAATAAATAATTAATTATTAAAAATATTTATTCGAAGTAAATAAAGTGAGGAAATTTATGTAAATCAATAAAGTATGTATTATTTTACGTGATGTTATTCACGCAGCGAACGTTTCATTTGTAGATTGTGATAGATTCTTTCTCCCCTTTTTCCTCTCTATTAAAAACGTGAAGAGTTAAAAATTATCGGTCGCTTTTCATAAATAAAGTTTGGTTACACGGGTTATTCATTGTTATCTGCCGAACGCGCGCATGGTAGCTGATCACCAAGATCGATTATTGGTCCGTAGTTTCTTCGGAGTGTCTGAAGTCTATAGATATTCGCGTCGCTCCAACGCTCTTGAAAGTTATAAAGTGCTCATTTTTCTGCGGGCGAAACTTTCAAAGTTCACGGGGCAAAGTGAAACGACGATCTCCCCCGATGTTCTCACGCGAACAATCCCCGAAACGGCTGTCTCCGTCTTGTCGTTACGCTCTTACGCTCGATAGCGGGGAACAAAGTTGGAAAATCTCTCCGATGACGACCGGGGCGACGCTGATATAAGGGCGAGCTGTTAATAACGGCGCTATTAGCCTCCCTCCCGGCGCGGAGAGATGATGCAGCTGCTTCCGAGCCGAAGGTTGAGAGATCGGTGGCGCGAAAGAAAGTACGTTAAGCGCGAAAATCAATTTTCGGAGCAGCGTCGTCAAGAATCTGCGCGGGCGTCTTGAAAAAGCGCCGTAATCGCCCCTTAACGATCATTGGATCGCGCGGGAGGAGAGAGAGAGAGAGAGAGTCCAATGCCGCCGAGGTGTTCCGTTTGGTCGTGCAAAAAGATTACGGAACGCAGACTCATCGCCGGACAAAAAGATCAATCGACCGACCGGCCGTTTCGACGGGTCGTAGACGCGAATCCAAAATAACTTCGCCGATAATGCGGTGATTCCATGGCGCAGTCGAAGGAAGCGAATTAAACGATCCCGTTCGCGGCGGGCGGCGGGAGATCCGTGGAAACCGCGTTGGAACCGTATAACGGAAATTGGGTTGGAGTCCGCCGGGGATTTCAGTTCCCGCCATACCGGCTCACCCCTCTCTCTCTCTCTCTCTCTCTCTCTCTCGCCCACAACGATCTTATTGCGGGATCGGAGTAGTCTTTAACCGGAGATATCAGTGGCAGTTTCCGAGATTTCCCTACCAAATAAAACGTATTCTCTCGAGAGTTTTCAGTATAATGCGCCCCTTTCTTCGACGCTCGAGAAGGCTGTTTCGTCTGCGTGTGGCGGCATCGCATTTGCGAGGGAGGAACGCACGCGGAGACGCACGTCTACGGTAACTCTATACCCACATTATGCGCATATATATAATAATTCACGTCACGTTTTGTCGGTAAATTCGCATTTCACGTACTAGGCGGAGGAACTTCACTTATATTAATGACACGAGACTCTAAAAAATTTTTTTTTCAGTTATAAATTGAAATAATCGCTTTACAGAGAAACCATGTTGCCAAGGAAATATATTCGTAAAAACTATAAACGTCTGCGTAGTGCTTATTTTGGAATCACTGAACATATGAATATCAAATTCGCCACAAAACGTACAACATATATCGAAGATTTGTGTGACAGCTTTTTAAAACTTCAAGAGAGAGAAAGAGAGAGAGAGAGAGAGAGAGAGAGAGAGAGAGAGAGAGAGAGAGAGAGAGAGAAATCGTGGAACATTGCGATCGTATCACGGCGCACGGCGTATTCTAAACGCATGTTCAACACATGAACGGCTGAGTTGTCGAATATATAAGTCATCGTCGTCGCGCGATTGCAATCATTATTTTTACAGTCGATAGCACGCCTCGACGTATCGGATAAAGTGCTTTATGCGCTCGGGCGAATCGCTTCTTTGAGAGAAATAAAAATCGAAACTTAAAATAGCGAAAGCGCGCGACGTTGATGTGGTGCATTGAATTTAGTGATGAGCTTTGCAAAATTCTACTGACGTGTATATAGAAGGAAGTCGCCAATACCGTCATAGGTCTTTTGAAGCGTCACCTCCTTATTTCTCGGAAACTAAACATTGCATTTTATAAATACTGATAAAAATACGTGATATCTGCTTAGGTAATTAAAGAAATAAAAAGTCATAATTTACATAAATTATATAAACATTAACTTGAAGTATTTTGTATAAATAACTCATATTTTAAAAAGTAACATTATTATTATGTTGATTTTGGAGCTTATTTTGACTCTCATCTTTGCTTGTTTTACAAATCTTGATTATTGTCAAATTTGAAACAATATGTATTTTCTAAAATTTCATTCTTAGTTTTTGTTTAAGAAATACAATTTGTCGATATTGTTAATCTTCCTCTAATAACAACAATAAATCTACCTCATAGAAAAACAAAACTTCTATAAAATAAGTATTTTATGGGAGATAAAATAAGAAAAACAGCGTGCTTTCGAAAAGCTCGGAAACTCAAAATTATTAAATCTTCTTTACGCTTACAACAGCAAAACTGAGGTTGTGCGAGGAGGTGTAGCGTAAAGTCAGATGAAACTTCTCGCATCTCGGCGGCGTCGCCGAAAAATCCTTTCCTCGTAACACCGAGTAAGTATCACAAGGGACTCCGGTGTATTACACGTTACGAAGGATAAGGGAAGGCTCACGTGGCAATCGCCACGCGATGTGCTGCGGGAAAAACACCCAGGCGCTTTTATTAAAATCCAGCCGGATCGCCGAAAACGGGGAAAGTTCGTGACCGGTCGCAGTATTTAGCCGAGGGTGGTCTCCGCACCGGCGAAGCGACGCGCCAAATCCTCCGCGACTTGGCGTGTATTCCATTATAATCTTATCGAAGAGGTCGATATCAATCTCGCGTCAAGGGGAACGGCGAAGAAAATTCGCCGAGGAACACCCACGTAAGAACCCGAGATTATTTGCCTTCGGAACCAAGGGGGGGGGGGAAAGATCTCTCGGTGATCTACGCTCTCTCCGATTTCCGTTTCGCGCGATTAATCGCCAAGCGGCGGGCGAGACTTCGATATCTCCATCGCATCATCCGTCCCCCTTGCTCCAGAGATCGGAATAAATGAAACTCTCGTGACGGCGAGAGCCGGGCAAGTAGCCTATACGTGTCTGTACTGGGCGGACAGGTTAGTAGCCCGGCATTTTGCACCGGCAACCTCGGAAAGATTAATGACACTCGCACGCGGCCTGAGTGAGTGGGGTACTCTCGCATCCTATTAATATATTAGCCGGTACGCTCTCCCGCGAGAGAGCCACCCTCTCGACACACGAGCCTCTCGTCACGCGCGCCTCGAAAACCGTTCATCGGCAGGAGTGTCGCCCGAGCGTGAAAGGCGAACGTTTCCTTGAGAGGTGGAGAGTGGCAAACGCGCGGCCCCGACGACGACGACGGCCCGAGAGCGCTCGTCAGCGCTCTAGCTCTTCGCACCGCGCGTTTCACCTCTTCGTCGCCGTAACGTTTCTCCTCGCAAATTTTATTTCCACAAAGCAATCGAACGACGGCGCGCGACGTCTCTCGCGAGAGATCGTCCCTCCTCCCTCCGTCGTCTACCTGAAACTCTCGCGCGTCGCTCGTTACCCCGACACCGTGATGCATAGAGCCGCCTGCCTTCCGCTGAATCTTCCTTAATTACGTTCCTGACTTACGCACGACGAGGTTTCCCCATCCGCCGACATTAGCGACTCTCGAAGATCGAGTTACAGTTCACGATGCTAATTTAATGTTGACGCTACGGGAAGGTGCACTTTGTGCGACGCGTCGCACGTCCGACTACATTACGGGGAACAAAAGCTTGAAGTACTTTAGAAGTTAGCAGCTTGTTAGACGGGGGGGGTGGGGGGAGAGTAAAAATGAACGTCTGCAGTAACGCTACAGCGACTTGTGGGAAATTAAATTGGATGAAACGGTCGAGCGGGCGTCGATCGATTTCCGGACAACGATCGGAGATTACATCGTACACCGGGGAAAATTTTCTCTTAGAATTTACCCTTAAAATTACGGTAATTATGAGATAATATGGATATTGAAAATTTTCATTAATTTTGAGTAAAATTTAGCAATTTTTAATTTTAACAAAATTCAGTTTAATTTTTAGTTTCAAATTTTCATAAAATTATATAGTGAAATGTTTCTATGTCGCGTTTGTCCCACGATGATATTAAGAGTAAATTCCAAGAGGAACGTTTTATGCATCATTATTCGGAAAAATAATCCCCTAATTGAAAGGGCTTCTTATTGTTAGCTGTTAGTCCCATCACGATTTGCATATCCATACTGACGTTACGGATCCATCTCTTCATGGTCAACGTAGCGGAAAACGGGAACTGGAAACTCGTCCGCCGAAAATCGACCGCGTTACAATACGAGAATTACGTGACGATTTGTCCGTACAGTCGCCTCAGTCTCGGATGATTGTGGCTTTATGCGGGAGGGAAGAGAATCGCCGACTGATCTCACATTGTGTCGACGCCATGATGCCATCATACGTTTGCATCGTGGAGCCGCACGAGACGCGTCAGAGTGTGCCCGCGGGCTTTGTGACGGGGTAACAGTGGACGCCCAAGATCGATGCGCCAGTTGGACGAACTATATTCAGTATATCAATATACACTGATCGCCATTTCAGCGTTATAATCGATAATTCAAATCCGCACAGAGTTAATTTGGAAAGTGGAACATATAATTATTATTGGATATTGTAAGATTTTAGGACAGTCGATCGTACAGAAAATCGATCGTACAGAAACCTGTCAAATTAAAATATTATAAGACAAATAGAGATAGCAAGAGTTAGAATAGAGAAAAAGTGTTCGTGTGATTCTCCTAGAAAAAGAAAAAATCAAAATAGAATTGAGATCTGAGAGAGATAAGCGCTTTCCTGTAATAGATACAAATCAGAAGATCTCGACCGATGATAGAGAATAAAGTAAAGTTAACATTTGTAAAAACACGAGACAATCTGTAAACTACTCGTCTAAATCGAATCAATTTTAATAATTATGAATAAAATTAAAGATCCTGTCATTTTCAACAGTGGTAGCAGCTCGTTTTTTCATTTACTTACAAACCCAGGATTGGTTTCAAGTAAATGAAGACCATTGCTTAAAGAAGAAAGCTAAAAGTTAAATAATCGCTTTTCTCGGTACGACAATGATATTTTTTTCCGCGTGAAAGTATCGTGGCGATATTAAAGCAGCGATGATCCTGGCGAACTTTCATTTAACGTTGATTCGCGCGGGAGTGCCGACGATAATATATCGGATAAAGGCGGAAGTCGAACGGCGGAACATTATATTTCGTTTATCGCTTCTTTATATCCGCGGACGCCGGCGGAGCGTAACGCGTCGGGGATTTGTCACCCATTACGCACGATTTGATGGATACCGAGATAAACCGTGATGACGAAGCCGCTATTCGGCGCGACGGACTTATCGCCGTTCGAGATCGGCGGGGCGTTTAGCGAGCCGCGAAATGCTTACCGCGAGCTTTGGAAATCGACCGTTTAAATACGGAGCGTACAGATGCAAAAACGCGTTGATAGGCATCGCGATAGTATCTCGCGGCTGGTAACCAATAAACGTGCAGCAACAATCTACGGGGGCCAGTATCCTTAAGTTTTCAAATACCGATATCGCTGCGATACCGTTGCGGTGTATCGGCATCCGCGATCTCGCGTGGTCTTTTGGCACATCTCGGGATATAATTACGCAAATAAATTTCGAAAAGTAGAAAAAAAAGGAGGGAGGGAGGGGGGAAGATTCTCAAGTGACAAGAGAACGCGCCGGACTGTTACGATAACGCGCGCTCTCGATCGGAGCTACTTTTCCCGGACGAGACGTTAAACCGGTAGCGCTCCGCAGTGTTTCAAACGGGAGGGAACTATTTCCCTCTCGAGTTTCTGCAAAATGCAAATTAGTCCTCGCGCGTTCGCGGAACTCTCCCGCTCCTTCCCCGCGGGACGGAAAAAACACAGCCGTCCCCCCGTCGCGTGACCGTCCGGTATCGCCGCAAAAAGGAATCGCCCTTTAGCGCCGCACGAAGTAAGGGTTTCTCGAAAACGATCGCTGAATATCTCAGCCCTCGGCACCACCCTCGGCGCTTAAAGTTACCGAAATAAGAAACGCGCGTCGTGCGTTGCAAAGTTGATCCCGTCGACCGACGTTTACGCCGCGGCCGAAACACGACGGTCGAGTGTTTCGCCGAGTTTCGACAGGCAACTGTAAACCAGTGTACGTACACCATTCGCCCATCACGTGTTACAACTTCAACCGCTATAAAGCATTATCGCCGCGGCAATACGTTCACGGTATATTGCGCTTTCATTACGAGCTATCATTTTGAGGACGCTGTAGCATTTGCTGGCTTTTACTGGCGACATTTGTGTGCCGCGATACAACACGCAGGGTAGGTTTTATTTGCGCGTGGTTTTTTTTTTTTTTTTTATGCAATATGCATTTGTCAAATATCTCGCCCGTTCGTGTCGTATAACTGTAATCGACGTCACTAAATTGTCAAACGGGGTGACCGATCGCGCCCACGCGATATTTCTCAAAATATTATAATATAGAAAAAAAAAAAATGGTATATTGTGGCTCAAGTCTAGTTGATCAATTGATCAACGCGAATATAATCGTTCGAGTGATTTTAAAATACTGATTATTAAACAAAGTTATTGTACGAAATTTAAATACGGAGTGTCACAATATCCACCTTTTCTTCTGTATTACGAAGAATATTCACGGAGTAATACAAGTTAAAGAATATAAATTCACGTCGCGCGTGAATATGGCAAATGGATACACGTCCTCCGCTATTGAGAAAGGATTTCAGATCACGGGGCATCCGCATCAACGCACACGATCGCTCCGCGAGTAAATTCCCGTTTTCCTTCCGCGCGATCGCTCGGACTCCGCGCGCGTTCTGGATTTTAAAATACGGGGGCTACGCCGTAGAAATTTACCCCCGGGTGAATCGTAAACCAGCGCGAGACAAAATCCGCTGACATCGTCATCCAAGTCGCACGTTTCACTCGTTGTAAGGCAAATACATTCGACATGCGGCTAACGAGCAGTCGAGCTACGTTTTATTTGCGCAAAACTTTACACTCACCACAAACTCACGTCCGCCTTACGATGTCGATTTTGACGCAGGGTGAACGTGATTTGAACGGTCTATCTGTCTATGCTTGTGTAGAAGCACTCACCTAAAACGAAAAAAAAAAAAGTTATAATTCAATTATAATTCTGGGAAGAATCGCAGTCAATAAAGATCATCTTATCATCTCTCGTCAATCAAATGTAAAAATTACTAAATGTAAACTTAATCATTCCTAATTTCTTAATTATTCTAGTTAAGCGTATCGCTTAATTATTAATTAAAAGTACAAAATTATACGTTTGTTGATTAAAAAAGCTTAAAAATCAATCGTAACTATTCAATCAACCGATTAGGGTTAATCGGGGATGAGACCAGCCCTGCAAAATACTTAAGATTTATATATGTACTTTTTAAATATAATTTGATTTCAAAGGGCAACGCAGCACCGGACAAAGGGACGAAACGTTTCCACCAAAGATTTTCACCGGCATGTTCGAAGCGAATGAGACACGCGAACCGCGCGTTCCATTCTTGTCCCGTCCGCCTCTTCCCGAGAGAGCCGTTAATAATAATCGCGCGTCACGGATGCGAGAGCGACGCTGTCGCGAGCGGGGGACGGGGAGGGACAAAGGGAGAAATGCCGTATATATGCCCCGCCCCTGTACATATAATATTCAACAGTGGCGGTACCTCGGGGCGCTCTTCCCGCGGCCTTTGTACAGATATCGTTGCGTCGCTGCCCAATTTAGGAGGATAATGCCGGCGATCAGGCGTACCCTTCTTTTCCAAAGAACGCCCTCCCCGTCCCCCTCCCCCGCGCGAGCAACCCTCCTCGTGGCACTTCACCTCAGCCGCGCGAAGAATAAAAGGGACGTTATTGATAGCAGCAGACCCGGAGGCCACGGAGAGGAATCGGGCACCCTCGTCTCCGGTGCGAGGCGACGCGGAGAGGAACGCGGGGAGAGATGTTCCTCCAATAAAATTCTCCCCCGTCCGTCCGACCTTTTTGCACTTTCGCGAGCGGTATTCAGTAAACGACGAGCAAACAGTGTGGGGGGAGGGGGGGACGATGAATACCGCGCGAGGATCTCGCCGATCGAATGTGGCGCATTAAGCACGAGTTACTCTCTGTTCGCAAATAGAGTTAATAAAGTCGTTAATTACGTGACACACGGGATTGCGGCCGTCATTTATATTTACATATTTCCCGTAGTCAAAGGCGAAGCGCCTCCGGTCGTCTCGCCGTTTACGATGTCCTACGACTGTTTATTCGTGTTCAATTTGCGATACCACTCCACGGACGCGGCGGCGACATGTACGTACGTAATCTTCGTCAAGAATTTCTATCTCTGGGCGATGTTTCGTAGCGAAATGACATACACCGATGACAAATAGTGAGGCTGACGTTAATAGACGCGACGACGAGAGGTGTAGAATGCACTTGTATAGAGATACAGTGCGCGCGAACATAATCGGATTCAAGAGCTTTCAAAAGTCGACAAAACGCGAGGAACATGTTTTATCGGAGATGAATTCGAATGAAGTCGAGTTAAGATGTTACGCAAATGGAAACGTCAATAAGGCAGACGGAGCACTACGGGGCCCATCGCGCGCCTTCTCCATATCCCTTTATTGAATAGACTTGTGAAAAATGAAAAAAAAAAAGGGCATTACCTAACCCTTAAGACTTACTCCATTTACAGAATGGATGTGAAGATTATTCAATGTCGGCGCGGGGAGGAGGACAAGGACACGTATGGCGTCTTTTATGGAAGAGCTGCTGCTCAATTCGCAGGAAGTCGGAATTCGTTTCCTATAACTCGACCTCAATTTTATGTCGGCAGCGCGATATGAAGTTCGAAGTTACTGAAATATACATCTCCATCTGATAAACAATCCCCGATTGTTGTTAGATAACTAAATAAAATAGGCAATACATGGTGTGCACGAAAATATCGGGATAATTGATAGATATTAATTAGATAATTAATTGTTAAATTTAAGGTATGAAACATGTGTAGTTAAAAAATGTCCCCGAAGAAAACTGAAAGTAAGTAAATTCTATTCTATTATTAGTTCTATAAAAATATAACGTAACATATTTTTATGTAAATACAATAATCTAAGTCTTCATTTCTCTTTCGAGTGTGTGTCGAATTCTGAAAATTTATATTCACATATTTTAAAAATAATCGAAAAACCTAATATTTACATATCTCTTTTTTGTTAGCAAGTCGAGTGCAAAACGCGCCGGAAAATGTCATGGAACTCGACGGGACCACGTCGCCGGCTTTATGAATTGTGGGTCATATATCTGAAGAAGAAGAACGATTCGGCCGTCGGGAAAATGACGAGAAATTGATTTCTCATGGAGAACGTATTCTCCGCTCGAGAACGGAAATAAGACGGACGAATCCCATCGATCCGCGAGACGATTATTGAGGCAAAACCGCAGATCCGGTCGTGAAGAAATTGCCCTGACGGAAAGATGATTGACTCCGGCGACGCGGACGAGAGAAGTAAAGTAAATTTGCGGTCCAGTTAATATGCAGATTCCACGCAACCGACACCAATAGCGGCCGTAAATTTCTAATAAAGAACGGAAGATTACGCGACTCGGTTGGTTAGCATACTGTTGCTTTTCCACATCGGGATTGTCTTTTAAAAAGTAACCTAAGAAATGTCTTTAACCGCGAGATGTTCCGAATAGAAAACCACAAAATTGAATTACGACTAGAACTATAAAAAAATATTACAAGCAGGTAAAAACAAAGATCATTACTTTCTTAAGAAAGTGTTACACATATTTTCAATAATAAAAAACAATAAATAATAAAAATGTAACAAATTAAAAAACTGAGAAACTACAAATTGTTTTGTATTGCGTTTAAAGTACAAAAAATTTGAAAGCAATTTTGTATCTAGATTAATAAGATTATATAAGATCATTGTTATGTTTTAAAAATAATTTAATTTTCAATAACACAAAATAAATAAAAATAAATTATTAAAAATTAAAATATAATATTATTCCTTCAATTCTCTCTCATAAGTATACGTAATGATTTATTCGAAGTAAAAAATATTATATTTCCCATTTCAACTTTGCAAGAGCTGTACGGGTGAAACAATCTTAACCAACACGTTTCAAGTGTGTCGCGGGAACTGTAGAGTAATATTACCTTCTCGAAATTCCCTTGTTCGTGCAATATAGCCGGTGGACACGGTACAGCGAGAGAATACTTTATTAGTGAAGGGCACGACTCGATCAATTCCTGCATTAATGGCATGTCAGAAAGTTATGATTAGTTCACTGGCTGACTGTCGTAAACAAATTTCTACCTTCGAAAGAATCTCAATCCAACTTCGCTTCACTAACGCGACAGGTCGCAGATGCGCCCGCGCGGTCGAGGCGTAAGAGGTCGTTTAAACGCTGATTTACCATGTAAAGGCTCACAGTCGCACACGGCGCGGTAAAATTCCTCTTATAAATTGTCATAAAGTAGCAATAATGAAAGAAATGTGCCACTATTACATCAGTTTGATAATAATAATAGAAATATAGATGTATAAATGTCACTCATTAAACGAATTAAAACAAAATTTGTTTCATATTACTACCGTAAGAAAGATGAAAAATTTTTAACAACTATTTTGAAACAGTTATATTAATCTTATATTAATAAATATTATATTAATTACTCTCGTTACATTTTTAACTCTCCATTGCTCTCATTCGCAAACGAATATTTTCAAAATTTTTTAACAAAAATTGTATGAAACAAAATAGTAAATTACAGATAATTTCGATCTCATATAGCACTGAAAATACAGCATACATTATTTGTATTAATAATTTCAGATTATTTCATTAAAAAATATATAAACCAAATTACCCCCAAAAAATGACTTATTTGCAACGTGTCTATCTTCTCGCGGATATGCAATCTATAGGCGCGCGGACAATACGCCGCGAATGAATAAAAGCGTTGGATGCGACAGGACGGTTCTCCCTGCTATTTATCATAGAAGCGAGAACACAGTCGTGCATCACGCGCGTGTCCTTTCGTTAGTAACGCGGGGTGCGCTCGTTCCGATTTACCCTGAATTATTATCGTTCGACACGCCTATCGGTCAGCCGATTGCGATCTCTGGACCGGTTTGGCCCGAGGCCCGTAAGGATATATACTTCGGCCGGAAACGCACCGCTTCCGTCTCGACCGCCCCCCATCCATCGATATTCTGAGAAACGAACGGAGAGCACGGAGGAGAACTCCAATTAACACGGCTGCCACGATGGACGGGCGACGCGATATCGATATTCCGCGAAAGGCCGATAATTGAAAACAGTGGGCGTCTGTGTATTCGCGTTTCCAAGTCCAGATATTATCCGCGGGAGAAGGGATTTTCTTTTATCGCCGCGCGGTCACACAGCTATACGCACGCACGGGCGCACGGGGAACAATAAACGGGCGATCTGAATTCGCCGCGAGGGTTAATTCTGAAATACCCGGCGTGCCCTTATGCAGTCGCGGGCGCATACAACGGTCGCACGGGTACACGCGTATACGGTGCATACACACACACGCACACACGCAGGCGACATCTCCGTGCTTTGCTCAAGAGCATGTACGTACTTCCGCTGGCCCAAGCGCGCTCAAGAAACACGAGAGCCGACGAGGCCCCGAGGCTGTTCAGTAGATACCACCATCTCGGGCACGTATCTACGACCGGCCACTATGGCCTCATTATTTCTATTACGCCGCACGCCGACAGATCCTACAACCATAACCGAGTGGCGCGCGTATTTCTCTCTTTCCTTCTCGCCAGGTTCCTTCGCCGCGTGGGAGCGTGAAGAACACACCCACGTTGCAGCTGAACTCATTGATACTTACGAGAGACGGTGACGCGGTGCGTTTAACCGTCATTTTAATGTATCGTGATTGCATTGCAGGGATTCTTATCTCGAAAAAAAAAAATATATATATATATATACTTTTGTTACTTTACAGCGCAATTACATTACGTTCCACTGGAAATCCACTCGTAATCCATTCGCATAAAAAAAATGTTCCCTTTTCATACACTGAGAAAAATATGTGGTTACGCGATTATTCACTAGAATTCTGGTTAATTTCACCATATACTTTTCTCAGTGTATTAATCCTCTGTTGCATTAATTTTTCTGTGAATTAACATATTTTGCTGAACTATAGCGAGAGGTTTTTGGGATCACCGACCAAAATCTAAAAAGTGTGTAAATTTTAACTAAAATTAAACTTCATGTCTCTTGATAATTATTCTGCCATATTAGACATACCGTTAAAAATTTTTCGAATGTGTTACATCCGATTATTAAATACGTAAAAACATTAGAAAAATCGCAAAGAGATAGCTGTACACGTATAACGCAACAAGGAATTAACGATAAATTCAGGATTCTATCAGTTTCACTGTACACAAGGTAAGACGAGCATAGAAATGAATCCGCGTTCTGACATACATTTATTTTGCGAGCGCTCGCCGGGGCACTCGCCGCCGCCGTCTTTTCAATTTAACGCGCGCCGATGTTCCTGAGCTTTCGCCTAAGTAATGAATCCAGGTCGAGTCGATTCTCGATAAGCGGGAGAAGCCGGAGGTGTATCTGTCGGTTTTCCTCATCGGCACGAGAGGGGTTCGCTGACCGCCTAACATTTCCGCCGACGTCTGTAAACGTCTTTTAAAGCGCAGCAAGGAGAGGCCCTTCAATCTATCGCCGCGCGCCACTCCCGATACCATCATCCGTATTTTTATCCTTTTGCGAGAGGAGGGCGCACTCTCGCGCGCGCGCGCCTCTCGAACCGCTCGCCGTATCTTGCGAAACTTACGAGCGAGCCCCGCGAGACGCGGGGCTCCGGCGTCTCGCGCGCCGTTTTATGAATTTCAGATTATCATTACTACTTCGATTTTATTGCCGGCATTAATGCGTAAACATGCCCGTGTCTGACAGTAGGTGTGCGCCACGGCCGGGGCTCGCTTCGTTAGCCCGGTTAAATGTTAAGCGCTCACCTCCGGTTGGAGTGAGAAGCGTAACATTTTCTAAATTAGGCTCTCTCTCTCTTGATAATATTTGGATAAATCCTCGGATCAACGTAAATATTTGGACGTACATGTCTGGGGTCTATTTAAACTGGCGTGGAAGTGGCGCTGATAAACGAATCGATTACGTGACCGATCGCATATGCAATGACTCACGAGATTTTACGTGTTTAATTTTTTTTTTTTAATGAATCCCGTTAGAGCAACATTTTCTCTTTTGCCCGAGACGCATTTTCCTTTCACTTCAGAATACCTTTATAATTAGCTTACATATTTAAAAGATTTTTATTAACTCCTCGCAGCAACGAGTGAAGATTATGTCCCGTATATTTTGTCTTCAATTCAATTTAACCGGCTAGTCTGTTATGTAACAATTATATTTATATTCGATAAAAAATTCAGAGAGATTCTACAAAAGTGTAAAGTTTGCTGATTAGACTTACGCGTTGCTTCGTTTGAACTTGTTTGAACCAAATTTACGAGAAACTGCCGCAAAGTGGTCCAAATGCGAAACGTCAAAAGGTTCCGAATCAGGCGAGGAATAAAGATTTTGTTGTCCATTTGCGTTCCTGGGATTAAACGACGCGGGAGAAACGGGCGCGGCGATAACGACGATAACGACGGCCGGAGAGGGAGGGAAGAGATTGGGTCGTCTCCCGCCGCCGGAAGTGGGGTATGAAAATCAATTCGCATGCGATTCTACAGTTCCATTAATACGACGTCTGAATAAGCCTGACCGTTCTGCCGTTCGCGTACGTACGCGCCGCTCGATTGCCTAGACGTGTGTGCGCCGGGAAATCGTTCTTCCGTGACTCTTTATGCAAATACCGAACGAGCGCCGCCCGCAGTTTCGCCCCGCGTCCCGCTCGTCGATCGAACATTTTCGAGCGAAGGATAATTTTAAGATCCTTAATTCAGACGGTGGCGCACCACCGGCTTTCAGTCACGCTGTTTTTCCGTCACTGGGTACGCGCGGCAGTTTTTTCCACCCCCCCTTTTTTTCTTCAACACCCACGCGTTGTTAAAAATTTACAAAAACATCATGCGACAAAACCATGTATTATACATACGTACGCGCGGGAAAAATATTTCCCTCGTCACCGGTGGCGTTCGCGTAACTTTTGTTTAGAAGTAGTTTAGGGAGGTCCTTCTCGTCGTTGAAAAATTTACGCGAAATTCGGATGCAAAAGTCAGTTTATCATGCCGCGCGTTATAGCTTTTAGTATATCAAACGCTTACATAAGTCATCCAAAGTGCGCCACGATGTAATTGCAATTTGAATAAATTGCCCCTGAAAGCGCGTCTCCTCGGACGATATTTTTCTCTCTCCATACGTCAGGTTCTCTCAGATATTCTCTTTTTCCGCGCGACGCATATGACCCGCGGGTATCAGCCGTGCTCTCGTAAAGTTCAACTCGAGTAACCTCCTTTCCCCGGCAGTCCTTACACTTCTTTACACTTTCGGGACCGGTCGTTAGCGGTAGCCGTTACTTTGGATGGCCGTTAAGGCGGTACTTTTTATGAAAAAGACTAGCCGATGGAATTATGCGATAAAGCTTTAAAAGATTTTCATGAGGTTGTTTCATAATAAGACGACGTTAAGAAGTTAATAAATTAACTTCTTGATGTGGATAAATGTTTATACGAGTGAGATAAATATATAGCGCGTAGCAAAACACAGCAAAAATAAAAATGAAAAAGAGAGCTAACCGAGATTTAACTTGTTCATTATTTTTTTAAATATTAAACCGGTGTTATTAAATACGTTTTCTGTATAAAAGCATGGACCAACATGGAAAAATACGTCCGGTTTATTTATTTTGTAAATGGTATGTAAAACTGTGCAGCAAAATAAAATGCACGCGATTGATGATATGCTAACTTGTTTTACAAATAATATTATCAAGCGCAGTTAAAAAAACCTCCACCTTTTCATTTCCACGGTATTGTATTGCTATTGCATCAGTTACAGCGCGACGTACGGTACATCCAATATTTCAAAACTCCAAACATGCGATGAGTTAATTCCGTAAAATCCTCAATTGTCTTCTTGATAAACAGTCATTCTGTTCCACGAGTCAACTCGAATGCGATCTCATTGGAGTGCGTCTTGGTAATGCGAGACAGATAGATTTATCGAGCGTCAGACTATTTCACGAGAATGCTAACAGGAAATTGTGACGAGACGAGAAATCAGCTTCCGGTATCAAGTAACTGTAAAGCGCGTCTGAATAAAGATATATAAAATAAAAAAAGCTATTTAAAAATTAATTCATGTAAATAAAGAAATTTCATGTATTATTAAATTAAATTTAATAGGTCTAAAAGAATTTATCTATCATACAACTCGATTATTTTGAGATTGTTAACATTTTTTAATGGAATGTCATATTTTTATTAACATAATAATATAGTTCATAAAAAACAAACTTGACCATAAAATTATGTTTAATTTAAAGCAAAATCTTAAGTATAAGCAATCATGTTTAAATATATTATAATTTTTTAAAATGTTGATCATCTTAAAATAAGTATGAAAAAAAAATATCTACAATATTTGCCTCTTTAAAATAATCACAAACTCTATAATCCATTTCTAGAATTAGAAAAAAATAAAGTGTAAATTAAATCAAAATCAAAATTAATTTACACTGGTGCAAATAATTACAATTGAATCTTTTACAAAGAATAATCTAGCAATTCGTCTCCTATGAATCGAAAAGTTTATGCTATATTCCAATAAACTCCAATAGCGAAGCATTCTATATGCCGCGCGGCTACCGATACAACGTTAGAGTGTTCTCACCGGGAAAGAAAAAAAATAATCGTCGCATGAATTCCCGAGTCACGAAGGAAGCCCTGATGCAACTGCACATACCAATCGACTGACCAGTTGAATCAAACTCTCGGTGTCGTCGCGCGTGTCCATCGGTACACGACGTGTTCTCCCGCAGCCCGGAGGGACGGACGCGAAGGTCGTCCGTGTTCGACGTCGTCTTCCTCGACGACGAGGAGGAATGCCGAGATGGAAGAATGCGCATGTAAAAGAGGAAGGGATCGTGTGGGCGCGAGCGAGCGAGTGGAATCAAGCCCAGTCGAGCCGAGGCCGGGCTGAGCCTCGGAGAGTCGGTGGTGAGACGGCCGTGGCAGACAGAGACATTGCGCGGAGGTTAAACGGCTGAACTCGCCAGCGACCCTTAGGGTCAAATGCCTAAATTGCCGCGTCACAAGCGCCGTAAGACAGCGCGCGCCGTCGTTTTAGCCGAGAGAGGCCGGGTATTAAAGGCAGAACAAGTTGCCGAGGAGCGAAAAGGGGCGGCGAAGGGACGGCCGGGAGAGGGGGGGGGGGGAGAGGGGGAGAGGGACGAGAGTATAGACCGTGTCGAGACGTGAGTACAAAGGGCTGCAAAGGGAAATCTACCGTGGCGTGGATTCGCGCGATCGTAGCGTTTAATGACTCGTTTAGGGATCGTTCCGGGATCTCGTATAACCCGACTTTTCGATTGCCGTCATGGGCGATTGAGGGAACGACTTCTCTCCCCTTCCACCATCGTCGTGGAACGCCGCGCGCGACGGGTTATCGCCCTTTATCGGCCACGCGATACGACCTCAGCGGCGAACGCGACGGGCGCGCGATCGGCACTTCGCGGTATATTACGACGCATAATACCTACGCGCGCGAACTTTAATGCCAACTTTCTCAACACTTCTTTTTTTTTCCCACGTAGCATTTGGGAGGCTTTCCGGGAACACATGTACCTGCGTCTGTGTTAATCGATCAATTAGATTAATGCGGTATTCAAAACGGACTGCTCCTATCTCGAATACAAAACAGGTGACGTAACCGCCCGATCTCGGGGGGCCCTTGGCCTCATAAAGGAATATACTCATACATATATGCTGATACATTATAATGTAATACGACAATGACGAGGCAATCAACTAGGAGGGAAAAAAAGTGGACCTCGAGAAATTTAAATCTTTGGCTACTACTACTGAGCTGAACGCGGAGCCTCGTCTTCACGGCAAAGTAACACGTGATGAAACACAAAATATTCAAATAACGTTATCACATTATGTTAAATTAACACTTGCATCTGTTAGAAATTCAACACAAACAATTTTAAAGGGAGCGATATTAACATAAATATAAAATATTTTATTTTGCAGCTGGTAAATATGTATTCGGAATTTTAAAGCAATCCGTGCCGCTATGCTAACAAATAATACACGATGATACACCTGAGAAATTGATGCGCTCTATAATAGATTCATAGAATTGTTTCTGATCCTTCGCCTTCCCGCTGCAATTGAACGGCGAGCTAGAAAAGTATTTCGGGCATTATTCGATCTCGGAGCACGCGATCACAACGTCCTCGGCGACGCGTCGCGCTCGTCTCGCGCTCGCCGCGCCGCTTATTGAGGGCAAACGTCGTCGGACTGAAATTGGATAATATTAAGAGCGGCGGTCGTTGACACGAACGCATGCCGACTGCACTGGCGTGCAATAAGCATGCGGCACGGATCGATGGATCCGTGAGAAGGATCGAAGAGCGACCTTAACTTATTAGCTGACTCAACCTCTTCGTTGAATGCTCACTTGAAAAGTGATCTTCGTGTAGCGAGAAATAATAACGAAACCTTCTTCTTCTCGTTTCATTTTTTGAAATTGTCTACGGGGAATCGTAGAGGGGTCCGTAATCTTATTCAAGCTGCACAAAGGAGAAATGTTAAGCGATAACATTTTTGTTAAAAAAAAAAAAGAAGAAAAATTGACTCCAAATTGGCCGAAGAATTCACATGGAAAGAAAGAAGCGTTTGTAACAGGGAGTGCTCTATATGCAAATTTGAGGTCGCAGGTGGAGCCCGTATCGAGACATTCCAGCCAGAAACATCCAATTTCGGACCGATGCACGTCGAGCACGAACCGTCTCGTGCGAAAGCGGCGCATCGGATCGCGTTGGCCCCGTGAAATTTCGTTTATTAGTAACTCGTCCGCGCGCACATTCCGATCTGCGATCCGCGTTGACGCCAAGTCGGCGGCAATCATTCGGGCTCATGAGGCGAGCACCGAGATAAATCCGCGACGGTTCGGTCGTGAAATTGAAATAATGATGCTGCACGGCGCGCCGATTCTCTCGTTCGACGCGAAACCGTTACGTGTGCCGCGAGAGACATCACGAATGATATCGCGAGATGACGTCGCCCATTCGGAACGAAGACAATGGAATCGAGTCACACGGTAAAGTGGAATCGCAATTAAGATGCGGCGAGAAATTTTTGCTGCTTACGTAATGTTCATTTCTATCAATATAGGTTTTATATGGGTTCATTACGTATAACTCTAACTCTTAAAATGAATAGAAGATAAAGAGTTTTAATTTAAAAAATCCTCTTAGTGCATATTTCAAAAGAGATTACAGAAATAAAAGGGAAATTCTTATAATAAGAATAAAATTTTGTTGATATTAAAGTAAATTTGCAATGCTTTTTTCGTGTGCATATTGGTGATGATCGTGGCATAGTTGCGTAGCTGGTTTCTGTACGAAAAATTCAAGTTCATTCAGAACGTATTGGATTTTTAAATAATTATTAGTTTTTGGAAGGCAATGGTAAATCACCGAGAGTAGCTTTAGCAAGACTGTTTACCAAGAAACATATATAAACATGCATGAAATAGAAATTATTAAGTTATAAAGAAAAAGAGAGAAAGAGAGAGAGAGAAATTTACATAATAGCAAACAATGATAAGTAAACGGCGAAAGTTTATGCATGTCTTTTCGTCCCACCTATCTTGTTCCACGTGTAATCTGTGCATAGCACACTGGAAGCAATGATCGCCTTTGCCGCTAATTTGTTTGAATAGCGTCATGGAATAGTTTAAATAGTTTCGATTGAGGTCGGCCGAGGTTCCAAAATAGTTCCCTAACTAGGTTCAACAAGCAAGATTTGGTGAACAAGTATGCATAAATATTAGTGCGTTTTCTCGTTACATTCGTTTCGTGGTACGCGTTTTCTGAATTGTCATAATTAATTCATTTATTTGTTACTATTTCTATTATAATTTACAATGGGGAAAGGGACTCGGAGCATTATTATATTCTTTACACTCTGGAAAATAGAATCGAGTTTTTCAATTCTATTTAGAGAGTTAGGTTCAAATATTGACTGGGTGGAAGGAACTATCCCTTCCAGATATTTGAAAGTATTCTTCGCTCCTCGAGCGAGGACATCTTGCCCAACATCCCGGATCTGGAATCGCTCCCGTAGTAGATACGAAGTATCCGGACCTATCCCGAGGCGTTTCCCACCTTAGCCCGCGATCAAACACGGACCATCGGACGAAAATATTCCACCAAATAGATTCCCGCGCGCTACTTCGATACGGTGGATATTCGCTTTAATACTCGCCGAGAGTGTCCGGGCTGTTTTCTTTCGAGAAAGAGACCAGAGATCTTCGCGGTTATTGCGCTGGCCCTCGTAGTACCTTGAGAACAAAATCTATTTATTTGGCGGTGGTATCTTCGCGAGCGGTAAAACAAACGAGTAATCCTCGCCCGAGATTCCTTGCGGGAGAAAATGTCACCGATATTTCGCTCCCCGGCGCATGCCCGGAATTCTCGCTCGTGGACATTTAAGACGCGTGAAGGTAAGACATCGCGTGTACACTTTAATGTCAAAATCGGATGCGCGGATCTGTAAAATACATCCATCATGCAAATGATATCTATGTAATTCCTCTACGTTATCATTTAATAATTAATTAATTAATTTATCATGTAGATGTTACAAAATATCAATATCTAATTGTTAATTAATTTTAACGTTATTTCAAAAGTACATCATATAATTCTAACGACTGTGACGCGACGGTAAACGCACGCATATATTGCACGAGTTTGTTATACCCGAGGATTTAAATCGCAATTCAGTTGTTAAAGATCGAAATAACGCGTGGAACAACCGTCTTCTTCGTCACAGTAGACAGAATCAGCCGACGTTGCAGGTAAGGCTCTTAGGCGCGAGCATCCATTTCGCGTTCTGAGCGTCGCACAGTTGCTCTTGGGCAAAGGGTGGCACCCTTTTGTTTCTAAGTTCGTGAAACTCGGCGCGATTACCAAGATGTCGCGTAAATTCCCCTGCGCTTTCGAAGCCGCGTCTCTAAACTCCGACAAACTCCGGAGCGCGAGATGGACCACCTTCGTCTCCCCATTCGTCTTCTCTCGCGCGGTAATTTACCGGGCGGGCAATGAGCTCGAAAGTGCCCTGGAAATGCCGCTCGCGTATAACGATCCAAGCGGAATGATTACTGCCGTGCAATTAAAATTTTAATACATCACGAAAAATTTTGCCGCTCCCTTCGTTGAAGGAGAGAAGAAAATATCTCTGAATTTCACATCTACCCAATTTCATTGAAATACTCGTCTTTATACGTGTATGCACCGTGTGGAAAACGACGATGATAAATCCGCGGAAAATCGTTGACATGGTTCAAAAGAAAAGAAAAAAAAAAGTTACCTCGCAGTGACGTAAGAAAATAGAGAAACAGACTGATGAAACGTGAGACGGGACGGAACATTATTATCGTTATTCTTGACATTAAGAAGTATTGCCTGTCCCTCGACGCTTATAAGAAGATGTTTGTCTGCGTCGCGGACAGGTGTTCCTACTCGTAATCGTAAAGTTCGCATGGACACCGTTTTTTTAAAAAAACGGGCGGGAAGATACGCTCGCCGTCGTGGCTGGCGAGGTGTTGCTACCGATAGATGGAGGATGATGCACTCAGGAGTCACGTCAGCGGAAATCGCGGAAGTGTCAGTGTCGAGGGGACATTTATGGCTGTCCCGTTTAAGTGAAACTCGAAACCTGTTACGACCGCCGTAAAAATTTATAAATCGAAGGAGCGACGACGCCTCAAGAAAAGACATCTATTGTCCGCGCTGATTCGAACCGAAGTAATGAAGTCATTCCGCCGGCCATAACTATATTTCACGTCTCTGACTGCCGAGAGATCAATCCGCAGTTCGGTAATGCGCTGGACGTCACCGGGACGATCGTGAGTGCGGAGCGCGGTTGATTTTCGTCGCCTCGAGATCCTCTTTTTAGACATCGTCCGTCAGATGGTTCCGTTCGATACAGGATTCTCCGGTAGTTAAATAGACGTCCGAAATCCCCGGGACATCGCGTCTCTCTCTCTCTCTCTCTCTCCGTGGATTGGCTCTTAACGAGATTTAACAGGAAGTGGCCCATTACGTTTGTCGTGTTTGCAGATGGACCGGCGACAAAGCTCCCGCTCGAAGGCGGAAGAAGATAGGTCTCGGACAAGAGAGAAACGGGAGGAGGCTGGACCGGCTACGCCGACACAGTAAAGACAGCACGCGGAAGTGGAAGACGCGAAGATAGGAGATGAGAGGGAGAGAGAGAGAGAGAGAGACTCGTTCGGCCACATCGCGGGAATTAAGAGCGCGTTGCGCTGGATAGCTAGAGCGAGCGCAATAACGTCGTCGTTATCGTTATTATGTTATTCCGTGCGTAATATAGCAATGATCCAGAGCTCCGTTTATCGGACGCACGCTTCCGCGTTGGAGCGGAAACCTCTCGACCGGCGAAACGATACCCGCATCTCACCGCAATATTTTATATCGATATACCCCACGCCGCGCGCGCAAAACTTTAATATCCAAGTTTCGCCTCGTTCAATCGCTGCCGTCCGTCTGTCCGTCAGGACAGTACCTCCAGCAGAAAAGTTATCCCCGGCCTTTTACGACGGTCCGAACATAGATTGACTTGTACCTGCTGTCGGAAACTAATCCAACTTGTCAATCGAAGAAAAAAAGACGAAGGGGAATTACGGTGCGCCGCGGGAGGGAGCGGCGATACGTAGAAATGCATGAAAGGCCTTTTTTCTTTCTTTCAAGAATAGATTTATCTCGCGTCTTTTATATCAATGTCTCGTTACGAAACGCAAATCTGTTTGCCGTTGATGTCATTATCGCTCCGTCACATCAATCAACAGAATTGATTTATCGCTCGTATTTTATGTAGCAATCTAACGTCAAGTTTGTAAATGCAATATAGCCAATAAAAATGAGAAAGAAAATTATTCCAAGCATTTTTTCACCTGTCCTTTTTACATTCCTACAGTTCTATTATACCCTATGGCTTCTACCAATGGATGGTTTTTTATCCACGGGCCTTGCTCGCATCGATCCTTCCTTCCCTCTTTGTCGTTCGTTCTCCATTCAATCGGGCCGCGACATCCTGTTGGGATCGAACGATCGATAGACCCATGGGGCTAGTCGATTCCATCGAAACCGCTCCTGCCCGGTTGAATGACACCGTCGAGCCTTATTCAAAAATCGCGATGACGAAATCTAGACCGTAAGCACGGCTGGGACACTCGAAGCGAAAATGGCCCCTGTTGTTGCGAAAGATTGTAGCATCCGATAGATGCTACATGTAGGAACCTGTACATGTACGAACCGTCGATTCTCTTGTAACCAGATCATCGTGTTCCATTATTATATTATTAACTATAGTAACATTATTAATTTGACATTTACAAGTAATCTGTTTTTATTTTGGCGTTGTTTATAAAAACGTAAACTACATTTTAAAAAAAGTATTAAATCAATAATCATTGTCTCGTACATCTTAAGAATCTAAAATCTTTAAAAAGTTTGATAATTTTAAATTTCAGTAAAAAAATTTATCTCTATTTCAATATTATAATATTCATTCAAGAAACACAACAGGATTGTTTTAATAATACTAGAACACAACAATGCGCGCGCTTGGCGCGCGCCACTTAGCATTTTTATATTAAACATTGCACTTTTTTTTCTTCTGTAATATTACTCTCACACACTTTATCATATTTAATGCCCTTCTCTATCTCACGCTCCTTCTCCCCCTCTCTAAATTACTAATTATATTATTAATGATATTAATTATATTATTTTCATATTGTTCAATATTACTCTTACACTTTACTTTCTTATTTAATCCTCTTCTTTATCTCTCACGCTCTCCCACTCTCCACCCTCCGCCCCTCTCTTTCTCTCTAAACACAAATTAGTAATTATATTATATTTTCATGTTTCTTAATATCACTCTTACATACATTCATTCCATACTTAATCCCCTTTAAATAAATTAAAAATTATAATATATTATATGTAATGTTACCTGTTAATTTTCAATCAATTTTCAAAACTTTCACTTTCTGGCGAACTCTTTAGAAAAATATTGTACGCGTAAAATTAATTATATCACCATAACTCTTTAGAAAATTACTATTCGCGTCCAGAACTATATGAAAACTGCGTTAAAATAAATAAATCTGTCGATATTCGATTAGCACTTGACGTGTAGCCTTAGAAATTCAAGTTTTTTGGGCAAAATAATTGTTTAAAAAATGTTCTAATTAATTATATCACCTGAACTTTATAGAAACATATTGTACGCGTCCCGAACTATATGAGAATTACGTTAAAATAAATAGATATGTCGATATTCGATTAGCACTTGACGTGTAGCCTTAGAAATTCAAGTTTTTCGGGCAAAATAATTGTTTAAAAAATGTTCTAATTAATTATATCACCTGAACTCTATAGAAACATATTGTACGCGTCCCGAACTATATGAGAATTACGTTCAAATAAATAGATCTGTCGATATTCGATTAGCACTTGACGTATAGCCTTAGAAATTCAAGTTTTTCGGGCAAAATAATTGTTTAAAAAATGTTCTAATTAATTATATCACCTAAATTTTATAGAAACATATTGTACGCGTCCCGAACTATATGAGAATTACGTTAAAATAAATAGATCTGTCGATATTCGATTAGCACTTGACGTGTAGCCTTAGAAATTCAAGTTTTTCGGGCAAAATAATTGTTTAAAAAATGTTCTAATTAATTATATCACCTAAACTTTATAGAAACATATTGTACGCGTCCCGAACTATATGAGAATTACGTTCAAATAAATAGATCTGTCGATATTCGATTAGCACTTGACGTATAGCCTTAGAAATTCAAGTTTTTCGGGAAAAATAATTGTTTAAAAAATGTTCTAATTAATTATATCACCTAAACTTTATAGAAACATATTGTACGCGTCCCGAACTATATGAGAATTACGTTAAAATAGATAGATCTGTCGATATTCGATTAGCACTTGACGTGTAGCCTTAGAAATTCAAGTTTTTCGGGCAAAATAATTGTTTAAAAAATGTTCTAATTAATTATATCACCTAAATTTTATAGAAACATATTGTACGCGTCCCGAACTATATAAGAATTACGTTCAAATAAATAGATCTGTCGATATTCGATTAGCACTTGACGTATAGCCTTAGAAATTCAAGTTTTTCGGGCAAAATAATTGTTTAAAAAATGTTCTAATTAATTATATCACCTAAACTTTATAGAAACATATTGTACGCGTCCCGAACTATATGAGAATTACGTTAAAATAAATAGATCTGTCGATATTCGATTAGCACTTGACGTGTAGCCTTAGAAATTCAAGTTTTTCGGGCAAAATAATTGTTTAAAAAATGTTCTAATTAATTATATCACCTGAACTCTATAGAAACATATTGTACGCGTCCCGAACTATATGAGAATTACGTTAAAATAAATAGATCTGTCGATATTCGATTAGCACTTGACGTGTAGCCTTAGAAATTCAAGTTTTTCGGGCAAAATAATTGTTTAAAAAATGTTCTAATTAATTATATCACCTGAACTCTATGGAAACATATTGTACGCGTCCCAAACTATATGAGAATTACGTTCAAATAAATAGATCTATCGATATTCGATTAGCACTTGACGTGTAGCCTTAGAAATTCAAGTTTTTCGGGCAAAATAATTGTTTAAAAAATGTTCTAATTAATTATATCACCTAAACTTTATAGAAACATATTGTACGCGTCCCGAACTATATGAGAATTACGTTCAAATAAATAGATCTGTCGATATTCGATTAGCACTTGACGTATAGCCTTAGAAATTCAAGTTTTTCGGGCAAAATAATTGTTTAAAAAATGTTCTAATTAATTATATCACCTAAACTTTATAGAAACATATTGTACGCGTCCCGAACTATATGAGAATTACGTTAAAATAGATAGATCTGTCGATATTCGATTAGCACTTGACGTGTAGCCTTAGAAATTCAAGTTTTTCGGGCAAAATAATTGTTTAAAAAATGTTCTAATTAATTATATCACCTGAACTCTATAGAAACATATTGTACGCGTCCCGAACTATATGAAAATTACGTTCAAATAAATAGATCTGTCGATATTCGATTAGCACTTGACGTGTAGCCTTAGAAATTCAAGTTTTTCGGGCAAAATAATTGTTTAAAAAATGTTCTAATTAATTATATCACCTAAACTTTATAGAAACATATTGTACGCGTCCCGAACTATATGAGAATTACGTTAAAATAGATAGATCTGTCGATATTCGATTAGCACTTGACGTGTAGCCTTAGAAATTCAAGTTTTTCGGGCAAAATAATTGTTTAAAAAATGTTCTAATTAATTATATCACCTAAATTTTATAGAAACATATTGTACGCGTCCCGAACTATATAAGAATTACGTTCAAATAAATAGATCTGTCGATATTCGATTAGCACTTGACGTATAGCCTTAGAAATTCAAGTTTTTCGGGCAAAATAATTGTTTAAAAAATGTTCTAATTAATTATATCACCTGAACTCTATGGAAACATATTGTACGCGTCCCAAACTATATGAGAATTACGTTCAAATAAATAGATCTATCGATATTCGATTAGCACTTGACGTGTAGCCTTAGAAATTCAAGTTTTTCGGGCAAAATAATTGTTTAAAAAATGTTCTAGTTAATTATATCACCTAAATTTTATAGAAACATATTGTACGCGTCCCGAACTATATGAGAATTACGTTCAAATAAATAGATCTGTCGATATTCGATTAGCACTTGACGTGTAGCCTTAGAAATTCAAGTTTTTCGGGCAAAATAATTGTTTAAAAAATGTTCTAATTAATTATATCACCTGAACTCTATGGAAACATATTGTACGCGTCCCAAACTATATGAGAATTACGTTCAAATAAATAGATCTATCGATATTCGATTAGCACTTGACGTGTAGCCTTAGAAATTCAAGTTTTTCGGGCAAAATAATTGTTTAAAAAATGTTCTAATTAATTATATCACCTGAACTCTATAGAAACATATTGTACGCGTCCCGAACTATATGAGAATTACGTTAAAATAAATAGATCTGTCGATATTCGATTAGCACTTGACGTGTAGCCTTAGAAATTCAAGTTTTTCGGGCAAAATAATTGTTTAAAAAATGTTCTAATTAATTATATCACCTGAACTCTATGGAAACATATTGTACGCGTCCCAAACTATATGAGAATTACGTTCAAATAAATAAATCTATCGATATTCGATTAGCACTTGACGTGTAGCCTTAGAAATTCAAGTTTTTCGGGCAAAATAATTGTTTAAAAAATGTTCTAATTAATTATATCACCTAAACTTTATAGAAACATATTGTACGCGTCCCGAACTATATGAGAATTACGTTCAAATAAATAGATCTGTCGATATTCGATTAGCACTTGACGTATAGCCTTAGAAATTCAAGTTTTTCGGGCAAAATAATTGTTTAAAAAATGTTCTAATTAATTATATCACCTAAACTTTATAGAAACATATTGTACGCGTCCCGAACTATATGAGAATTACGTTAAAATAGATAGATCTGTCGATATTCGATTAGCACTTGACGTGTAGCCTTAGAAATTCAAGTTTTTCGGGCAAAATAATTGTTTAAAAAATGTTCTAATTAATTATATCACCTGAACTCTATAGAAACATATTGTACGCGTCCCGAACTATATGAAAATTACGTTCAAATAAATAGATCTGTCGATATTCGATTAGCACTTGACGTGTAGCCTTAGAAATTCAAGTTTTTCGGGCAAAATAATTGTTTAAAAAATGTTCTAATTAATTATATCACCTAAACTTTATAGAAACATATTGTACGCGTCCCGAACTATATGAGAATTACGTTAAAATAGATAGATCTGTCGATATTCGATTAGCACTTGACGTGTAGCCTTAGAAATTCAAGTTTTTCGGGCAAAATAATTGTTTAAAAAATGTTCTAATTAATTATATCACCTAAATTTTATAGAAACATATTGTACGCGTCCCGAACTATATAAGAATTACGTTCAAATAAATAGATCTGTCGATATTCGATTAGCACTTGACGTATAGCCTTAGAAATTCAAGTTTTTCGGGCAAAATAATTGTTTAAAAAATGTTCTAATTAATTATATCACCTAAACTTTATAGAAACATATTGTACGCGTCCCGAACTATATGAGAATTACGTTAAAATAAATAGATCTGTCGATATTCGATTAGCACTTGACGTGTAGCCTTAGAAATTCAAGTTTTTCGGGCAAAATAATTGTTTAAAAAATGTTCTAATTAATTATATCACCTGAACTCTATAAAAACATATTGTACGCGTCCCGAACTATATGAGAATTACGTTCAAATAAATAGATCTGTCGATATTCGATTAGCACTTGACGTATAGCCTTAGAAATTCAAGTTTTTCGGGCAAAATAATTGTTTAAAAAATGTTCTAATTAATTATATCACCTAAATTTTATAGAAACATATTGTACGCGTCCCGAACTATATGAGAATTACGTTCAAATAAATAGATCTGTCGATATTCGATTAGCACTTGACGTGTAGCCTTAGAAATTCAAGTTTTTCGGGCAAAATAATTGTTTAAAAAATGTTCTAATTAATTATATCACCTAAACTTTATAGAAACATATTGTACGCGTCCCGAACTATATGAGAATTACGTTCAAATAAATAGATCTGTCGATATTCGATTAGCACTTGACGTATAGCCTTAGAAATTCAAGTTTTTCGGGCAAAATAATTGTTTAAAAAATGTTCTAATTAATTATATCACCTAAACTTTATAGAAACATATTGTACGCGTCCCGAACTATATGAGAATTACGTTAAAATAGATAGATCTGTCGATATTCGATTAGCACTTGACGTGTAGCCTTAGAAATTCAAGTTTTTCGGGCAAAATAATTGTTTAAAAAATGTTCTAATTAATTATATCACCTAAATTTTATAGAAACATATTGTACGCGTCCCGAACTATATAAGAATTACGTTCAAATAAATAGATCTGTCGATATTCGATTAGCACTTGACGTATAGCCTTAGAAATTCAAGTTTTTCGGGCAAAATAATTGTTTAAAAAATGTTCTAATTAATTATATCACCTAAACTTTATAGAAACATATTGTACGCGTCCCGAACTATATGAGAATTACGTTAAAATAAATAGATCTGTCGATATTCGATTAGCACTTGACGTGTAGCCTTAGAAATTCAAGTTTTTCGGGCAAAATAATTGTTTAAAAAATGTTCTAATTAATTATATCACCTGAACTCTATAGAAACATATTGTACGCGTCCCGAACTATATGAGAATTACGTTCAAATAAATAGATCTATCGATATTCGATTAGCACTTGACGTGTAGCCTTAGAAATTCAAGTTTTTTGGGCAAAATAATTGTTTAAAAAATGTTCTAATTAATTATATCACCTGAACTTTATAGAAAGATATTGTACGCGTCCCGAACTATATGAGAATTACGTTAAAATAAATAGATCTGTCGATATTCGATTAGCACTTGACGTGTAGCCTTAGAAATTCAAGTTTTTCGGGCAAAATAATTGTTTAAAAAATGTTCTAATTAATTATATCACCTGAACTCTATGGAAACATATTGTACGCGTCCCAAACTATATGAGAATTACGTTCAAATAAATAGATCTATCGATATTCGATTAGCACTTGACGTGTAGCCTTAGAAATTCAAGTTTTTCGGGCAAAATAATTGTTTAAAAAATGTTCTAATTAATTATATCACCTAAACTTTATAGAAACATATTGTACGCGTCCCGAACTATATGAGAATTACGTTCAAATAAATAGATCTGTCGATATTCGATTAGCACTTGACGTATAGCCTTAGAAATTCAAGTTTTTCGGGCAAAATAATTGTTTAAAAAATGTTCTAATTAATTATATCACCTAAACTTTATAGAAACATATTGTACGCGTCCCGAACTATATGAGAATTACGTTAAAATAGATAGATCTGTCGATATTCGATTAGCACTTGACGTGTAGCCTTAGAAATTCAAGTTTTTCGGGCAAAATAATTGTTTAAAAAATGTTCTAATTAATTATATCACCTGAACTCTATAGAAACATATTGTACGCGTCCCGAACTATATGAAAATTACGTTCAAATAAATAGATCTGTCGATATTCGATTAGCACTTGACGTGTAGCCTTAGAAATTCAAGTTTTTCGGGCAAAATAATTGTTTAAAAAATGTTCTAATTAATTATATCACCTAAACTTTATAGAAACATATTGTACGCGTCCCGAACTATATGAGAATTACGTTAAAATAAATAGATCTGTCGATATTCGATTAGCACTTGACGTGTAGCCTTAGAAATTCAAGTTTTTCGGGCAAAATAATTGTTTAAAAAATGTTCTAGTTAATTATATCACCTAAACTTTATAGAAACATATTGTACGCGTCCCGAACTATATGAGAATTACGTTAAAATAAATAGATCTGTCGATATTCGATTAGCACTTGACGTGTAGCCTTAGAAATTCAAGTTTTTCGGGCAAAATAATTGTTTAAAAAATGTTCTAATTAATTATATCACCTGAACTCTATAGAAACATATTGTACGCGTCCCGAACTATATGAGAATTACGTTCAAATAAATAGATCTATCGATATTCGATTAGCACTTGACGTGTAGCCTTAGAAATTCAAGTTTTTTGGGCAAAATAATTGTTTAAAAAATGTTCTAATTAATTATATCACCTGAACTTTATAGAAACATATTGTACGCGTCCCGAACTATATGAGAATTACGTTAAAATAAATAGATCTGTCGATATTCGATTAGCACTTGACGTGTAGCCTTAGAAATTCAAGTTTTTCGGGCAAAATAATTGTTTAAAAAATGTTCTAATTAATTATATCACCTAAACTTTATAGAAACATATTGTACGCGTCCCGAACTATATGAGAATTACGTTAAAATAAATAGATCTGTCGATATTCGATTAGCACTTGACGTGTAGCCTTAGAAATTCAAGTTTTTCGGGCAAAATAATTGTTTAAAAAATGTTCTAATTAATTATATCACCTGAACTCTATAGAAACATATTGTACGCGTCCCGAACTATATGAGAATTACGTTAAAATAAATAGATCTGTCGATATTCGATTAGCACTTGACGTGTAGCCTTAGAAATTCAAGTTTTTCGGGCAAAATAATTGTTTAAAAAATGTTCTAATTAATTATATCACCTAAACTTTATAGAAACATATTGTACGCGTCCCGAACTATATGAGAATTACGTTAAAATAAATAGATCTGTCGATATTCGATTAGCACTTGACGTGTAGCCTTAGAAATTCAAGTTTTTCGGGCAAAATAATTGTTTAAAAAATGTTCTAATTAATTATATCACCTGAACTCTATAGAAACATATTGTACGCGTCCCGAACTATATGAAAATTACGTTAAAATAAATAGATCTGTCGATATTCGATTAGCACTTGACGTGTAGCCTTAGAAATTCAAGTTTTTCGGGCAAAATAATTGTTTAAAAAATGTTCTAGTTAATTATATCACCTAAACTTTATAGAAACATATTGTACGCGTCCCGAACTATATGAGAATTACGTTAAAATAAATAGATCTGTCGATATTCGATTAGCACTTGACGTGTAGCCTTAGAAATTCAAGTTTTTCGGGCAAAATAATTGTTTAAAAAATGTTCTAATTAATTATATCACCTAAACTTTATAGAAACATATTGTACGCGTCCCGAACTATATGAGAATTACGTTAAAATAAATAGATCTGTCGATATTCGATTAGCACTTGACGTGTAGCCTTAGAAATTCAAGTTTTTCGGGCAAAATAATTGTTTAAAAAATGTTCTAATTAATTATATCACCTAAATTTTATAGAAACATATTGTACGCGTCCCGAACTATATGAGAATTACGTTCAAATAAATAGATCTGTCGATATTCGATTAGCACTTGACGTGTAGCCTTAGAAATTCAAGTTTTTCGGGCAAAATAATTGTTTAAAAAATGTTCTAATTAATTATATCACCTAAACTTTATAGAAACATATTGTACGCGTCCCGAACTATATGAGAATTACGTTCAAATAAATAGATCTGTCGATATTCGATTAGCACTTGACGTGTAGCCTTAGAAATTCAAGTTTTTCGGGCAAAATAATTGTTTAAAAAATGTTCTAATTAATTATATCACCTAAACTTTATAGAAACATATTGTACGCGTCCCGAACTATATGAGAATTACGTTCAAATAAATAGATCTGTCGATATTCGATTAGCACTTGACGTGTAGCCTTAGAAATTCAAGTTTTTCGGGCAAAATAATTAAAAAAAAAATGTTTTTATTAATTATAACACCATAACTTTTTTAAAAACTATTGTACGCGTCCGTATCTGTATGGGAATTGCGTTAAAAAAACAGAACTATGAATATTCAACCAGTATTTCATGTCTAGACCCATAAATATAAGTTTCCCATCTAGATAGTTGTTGAAAAATACTTTTAAAATTTTTAAATTAATTAATTTTGTCTATCTGAGATGCCAGTTACACCAAATCCACGTGCGCAGACGTACACGCATATATACGTATGTTTTGTAAAAAAAATTATTTTTTTCATTAATTTAATCATCAGAACTATTGATAGAACGTCTCTAAACGATAGAACTCTAGATTTAGTCTTCTCTGTGGTCGTATATTCGAAATACGGTGAGATGCTATTATGTGATTTTGGAAGTTAGCATCTCATTTATAAAATTTTAATTAAAATAGATAATTCAACGGAACTATTGTTGATACCTATCAAGAACTGTAGAACTATGCTGGATGCAAGTAATTCTGCAGTATTTTTATGAGATGCTAACTTCACACACGTTTAATCGGCATCGCGGAAAAGCGACAACAATACTTCGAGAGATGCGAGTATCGATGCCATGCCCTTTTTTAGAAAGGAACAGTACAAATTTTTAAAATTTTAATTTTTAGTTAAAAAGTTTTTTTTATATGGTACTTTTTCCCTTCGACTCCTTTCGACAAATTATTATTAAATATTATTGAATATTTTTCTTGATAAAATTATTTAAAGTTTCTTCTCGTAAGCAAGTCATGTCTGTTTAAGATTATTAAATTCTTTAAAGAAAATTTTATATTCTTGCTTACATAGAGAGAATTTTTCATTATATTGTACCATAAAATTCATTATAAATTTTATTATGTGTGTATAGGTGATAAGCTTGAGACTACTTTTGGCAAACTAGAAAATATATTTTGAATAACAATAGAGAAATTTTTAAAATATACAAAAAAATTTATAAATTACTTGAAAATTATACATTGTCTATTTATAATAAATAATTCACTGATTAATTATCGTCTATATGAATTATGAACAATTATAAATCATAAAAAATATCACACTGTATTGTAAAATTTATAAGATTGCATATAATATTCGTTATTGTGCGTTTTTTATTTAAAACAATAAAGAATTATAAATTGTTTGGCATATTTTGAAATTATTGAAAAATTTAAATACGTATATTTTAATAAAAATAATCAAACATTAAATCTTATATATTATTATGTCAAAATATAAAATATAAAGTACAGATAAATAAGTGTGTGTAACATTAAAGACATTAATAAATTAGAGAAAATTACAATTAAAATTCTTTGAAATACAATTTGGTTGCACAATTACCAGATTTGCGGAGAAAATTTTACAAGAAAATGTTCTCCATGTACGAGATAATAATTATTGATACTTATAATTTTCTTTTTCCATACAATATCGCATAAAGGAGTCCTTTTATTATTTTATATTTTTAAAGCTTGATTTGTGCATCTCGAGTATATAATCCTCTTTTTATAATAAAGTCACTTCAATCTGCGAATCGAAAACACGAGTACGTTTGACGTCATCATTATCGGACACGAGCCGGAAACGAGCACCGCGCCGATGCAGAATCACCCTCGCGTCAGCCCAGGCTCTTGCGGTCTCGCGGAATTGGAAATCCGAAGCTCATCGTCGCCGCCGCCGTCGCTCTCCATGCACAAACAGGTTTACATGCAAATAACGCTCGCTTGCCATAAGCCAGCCGCGCGCGCGAGCGCGCGCTCCCATCAATACATTCGCGTTCTCTGGCTTACTCGCCGTGAAGGGATGTAGAGATCGAATATGCAAGTTTATGGTATCGACGCCTTTACTCATTCGACATCTCTCGGAGTGCGGCGTTACTCCGACGCTATTACAAACAGCACCAAGTCACGTTTCGGCCGAAAACTCCCCGCCGCCGTCGCCGCCGGCGCGGATTCGCGCGATCCGTTTCCATCGCATCGTGGGAGTTAGGCGGATTCGCCGTGATTTTCCGGCGGAACGGAAGCGACGCCATCGCGCGGTTCTAAGGGAGAGGGAGTAGGAGAGAAATTCTGGCCGACCGCGAGAATTCCATCTCCGGGATCCTTTTATCGCGTCGCGGCCTAAAGCAAGGGGTGTGACGACAGCTTCGTCGGACGAAACCGCGGAGCGGCGCGATAAAGGCCACGGGAAAGACGTCGATATCGATTTCGTGTCGGATGTCTAACCTACCTGGGGAGAGAGAGATTTTGTAAGGAATAACGCGCGATGTTGCGCGCCTCTGCATCTTATCCCGATTTATTTCAACGTTAAACGTCTGTCGGCGGACACGTTGAGCCAGAGAAAAACGGCGTTTTCAAGTTGCATGCGTGATACTCGAGCGTTTTAACTTTGTGAAGATTCCCCGTTGAGGATGTATTTACCTGTTCGTTCGCGTATATGTGTGTGTGTGTGTGCGATAAGGAAATGCCGGGACGAGCCAGCGTTCGCGTGTTCTCGTCTCTCCTGCTCGTAGATTCCGTGGGCGCCTCGAAAGGACAGAAGCGTGACTAGCAGGTGAACAGCGGCGTCGTGACATATTTTTCATTCGCCACTCCTCGAGGCGCGAGCTTTCGTCCTTGCGCCAATCCGTGCGAGCCGTTATACCTCCAACGTGGAAACGTAATTCGCCGTCTCGCGTATTCCGTGATTAATTATTCACTTTCATCAAGAATATTAATCGTACTTTTTTTTCCCCCCCATAAAACGCCGTGTATTTAACTTCGACGCCGCGACGTGGTGCGCAAGCGAATAATATCGTTTCTACGTTCCACGTTGCGGAACTCGCGAAGGGGAAACTTCAACTGAAATAACTTGGTCCGGTATCAAACAATACAAATTATCCAAATTTCGCGGAGGGCAAAGCGCCGTGCACCCGGAACAATTACAATTTGGTAAACGTTTCCGTTTGCGACGTTAAGTACTATTTTGACGGGCATACGTTATACGGCAAACTTCTCAAGCGCGTATGAAAGCATGACGAACGAGAGTGGCATATCAAAGCGAGGAGTGTATTAGATGTGCACTTTGACGTGATAGTTAACGTACGTTTTCCCCATCAACGTCACTGATGGATACTTGTGCAAACGCACGGACATCATTGTTTGTTCGTTTCATCCATCGAGATTCACATTTGCGAAAGTCAATAATAGAAATTCAATAATCATCCATTGTTGGCATTCTGTGCTTTTCATGTGGTGCTTATCGTAACGTAATAGTCATTTAATAATTAAATTATTTGATATTTCACATTGTTATTTCGATTATATTGTGTAATAATCGTAGAAGATATTAAACAGAGATTAAATTGGTATTTATACTTGTAACAATAAATGTTCCGCACGTGTGTGTGTGTGTGTCTTATTGCCTCGAGGTTGCTTATTTCAAAAATGTCTATCAAGTTAATATCCGATGATTTATACTCGAGACTCATCAGTAAAATACGAGACATTATATTACAATAATTAAATCTCTACACACATATATGCATATTTTATACATATTAATTATTATTCCTAAAAGTAGCTCAAATTTAATCTAAAATATTTAATGTTTTATATAATTATTTATTATATTTTACCAAATGCAACTGCGCCCAATCATCCGCGATAGATTTTGATTATCTCTTTTCAATATGTATTTCTTTTCTAATACATTTCTATTCATTCTATACAGCTGACCAAGTGCCTTAATTAGCGATACTTTTTTGCCTGCCAGTTTTTTTTATTTTTTTATTTTTAGAAAAAAGATACGCCAGATGATGGATAATTCAGGGGATCGTATTGCGTGTACATCAGTAGCGGCACATTCCACGCGTGTCAAACAAGTTCCTCGCATTTCTTCCTTTGAAAGGGGAGAATTGCGAAAACAGGTGCAAGGCGTAGAATAAAACTAAATCTCTTCAAAGGATCGTAAGCGGGCTGTACACAAGAGCTGATCCATGGAGTCCTTTAGCATGCGTGCCGTAACGCTTGTCCGATCTGTGTAAATCTATCCAGATAAATTACGCGCGCGCGCTGCGAGTCGCTATTCTATTTTATCAGATATAATAAATCAAGGTAAAAACACATATATTATAAGGCGCAATTCTAAAAAAAAAATCACTATGAACATAATTCATGTACACCGATCAAATTCTTTTAATGGCTATTTTAGAAAAGCCTACAAAAATAGGAGAAACATTTTCAAGTTAAAAATACAATCATTTTTAGCGTAGGTAACATAATGTCATTACAATTTTTAAAAAGGATCATAATTGATGAATACTTTCTAAAAATGATACAGAAAAGGTTTATGTTTTAATTCCAAAATTTGATTAATTTTTTTATAACTCGTGAAAAGACTAGAGAGAACCTCTTTAAAGAAATTAATTTTTACGTTTGCGTTGAAAATTAATGAATAATTTTTGTAGGAATTCATTGCAGTAAAATAGCATACATGAACGACGGAAAAAAATTGGATTTTATTGCCATTTGACTAAAGGCCGAGGATTTATTTTAGAATAGTTAAACAAACGCAGAATCGTCAATATTAGCATTTGGTGGTTTTTTGTTCTGAAGTTTGCTAAGAAAATAAAACGCAGTTTTCGCAGCGCTGGAATAGTTTTTAAATTTTCCTACCGAGACGTGGAAATTTATAAACATATATAACATGCGCACGATTCCTCGGGCATGTTTCCCGCTTGCATTATCGGGGCATTTTTCACGACAACTCGGAAATACTTATGTCTCGAAAGAGAACTCGGCGCTCGGGGAGAACGAAACGACATCCCGCGGGGAATATTACGCCGGCAGAGAATCGTGAACCGTAATATCATGACGACGATTTAACCGCTTTGCCGCCGCCCCGTGCCTTTGATAACGATAATTATTACTGGAGCATCATCGTCCTAATGGAATTTAATAACAGCATTTGTCGCGTCGCTTGCATAACGCTGTATATCAGCTTCGAATATCGGACTCTTCGCGGCGCGGAAGAGACAGCTTCTCGACATTCTCGCGTGGAAATTACCTGCCTGCGTACGTTGGCGCAGCGTATAAAAAAGTGCGCCACAAAATGGAATAAATTTCACGTCTTACTCTACATTTTGCAAAATAATTTCAAATGCGTACGCGAATGTTTGGCTTAGACAAAAAAGCCTGAAATATCCCGAAATACGAATTTAATCGTCGTATTCTGTTCAGAATTGAAATTTTTTAAAAGGCATTAAACTTGGCTAGAAAAAAAATGTAACTTTAGTATAAGCAACAACAACGCGCTTAAGAACTGAGATTTGGAATAACAATCTCTTAATCAGGCGGACAAATTTTGCTCAATTTTGCGAGTGCACTGACAACTGCAAACAGCAAACAACGAACGAAGTCTCGCGCATAGGCAAAGTTCGGTCGTTTTAGATGCGATATAGAGAACGAGAATGGCAAGTCGCAAATGTAGAACAAACTGACGAGGATGGATGGGAAAGCGGGGGGAGGAACATTCGCGCCATTTTCTATACGTTCAAACGTCACATTCGTCTCTCGGCGAGCGCTTTTGGGCACGCTCAAGGTTTACCTGTGTCGCGAAGAATTGGATCTTGAAATTGGAAAAGATTGAAAAACCTACAATCGGAGGAAAAAGGAGAGAGGGGAGGGGAGAAAAAGATTCGGTAAAGATATTGAAATGGAGGGGAAAAAAGAATGCGGTAACAAGAACGACGCGATAATAATGGCGCGTTTCAACGAGAAATTCGTTCTGGAATCCGAGAATCCGCATTAATTCGAGCGAATGCATTGTTGTTTGGGGGATGGTATCTTACTATAACTGATAATGAGCTTTCGCGATAACGAAAATAGTGCTAAAGAGCGCGGCGCAATCAATACGATTAAGAAATAACGAACTTTGCCGTTATCTACCGTGTATAAAAGCCGAAGAGAGAAAACATCTGAACTCGAGAGGCTAATTTCAAGTACAACATTACGACGTTACCAGCGAGTGGTTACAAATTAAGGAAAGAACTCATCGGCGCGCGGCACCCCCCGGGAATTCATTGATAATACCACCGCATTACGCAAAACTCTGCGAGGCTCGCCTCAGGAATCCCCCTACAATAGAATCGAACTCTTTTAAAAGTTTGCCACTCGGCTATATTTCGAGAACGAATATAAAGCATTCCCGATGCTCCGTTTAACTTTAACTCTTAAATACGATGCGCCGCTGCGCCCTCGTGATAAACGCGAGATAATATTCCGGCTTATACACCGGCTGAATTTATTAGCGCGGCTGTAGCCGTATTACGTAATTTTTGTTTCAAATAACCGCACGTTACTCTTTTGTGGATATCGGCCGGGGATATAAGCGCGGGACTTTAATAAAGTGGTATCAACGTAAATCAGCGCGATATATTCACGTTTTACGTAGCGGCAATTATCGTTTCTTAATCAAACATTCGATACCGTATGCAATGTGAGAAATAAATCAAATATTTAGTTAGATAAAACGGTGCAATGTTGCACGGGCTGTATCTCAAACTCAATGCTACAATCAATATCGGATCGTAAATTCTCTCCAATCATAGTAACTTTGAATTTTTCTTTTGATAATGGTAAGAAATCAAGCCCGATCATGCGGAAATAAAAGTTTTCTTGGTCCTGTGCTCGTTTCTCCGGCAAATTGTTTTCAAATTCACGAGGTCGCTGCGAAAACGAGGAATTTCTCAAGACTTTTTCGATAACAATAATTTCGCCCGTGGAAAAGAAAAATATTTCCTTCGAGGCGGCACAGTCTCCAAATAAATAATAATCTTCGGATATGTATCTAGTTATATTTAAAATGTAAAGGTGTAAGTTAATTTTTCTACAGGGATATGTAAGATAAGTTTTACAGACAGACGATTAAAGTTTATTGTACAATCGATCACGCATCTCGATGAGCTCGAAATTGCGCTTGAGCGCAATAAAATGTAATATTGCAGTTTTCCTACGCACACGATAGAAATTGGCGAGAGAAAAGAGAGGACACGAGCGCCGTGAAGTTAATCGTGCGGCTAGTACCACAAAACTAAAGCACGGCTTATCGATCCTTTTTTTTTCCTCCACTTTGAACTTTACGGAAGATCGAGCCTGCTATGCGCCGCTTCCTGTCCCGTCGTATACAAGACGCTTTATAATAAACACATTGGCGGCCAGTGGCTCCCGAATAAATATTGACGCTTTATATTTGAGAAATGACTGCACTGTACGGCGGAAATCTCGCAGCTGGTTGCTTCAATTTTCTTGAGCATTCTCGTGCGGCGGGTATATATTTATTTTTCCGCACCGCATCTACTGCGCTGTTCAATGCGTCTGCCTCTAGGCGGAACCCGTCTGACAAATAATAAGAAAGGATATCCAAAGGATAAAATTTTCATCGTTTTCGTTATTTGTAAAATATTGGAAATAAACCAACGATCGTCTACAAATACTCTCGCGACGAAACCCGCCGCAGACCACACAATCGCAACACATCGACCATTACATCGCAACGTTATAACAGCACGTCGCGTTTTAACAGACGGGCCAAAATTATCCCTCTTTTAAGAAGAAAGAAACTATGGCGGTCGCACTTTTTCTCGCCGCCGCATTCCCCCTGTCCCTAAATTGTAAGCCGCCGATTTCGCGAACAACAAGTCGTAAAGACGCGTCGCTCTCACCCGTCGGTATAATTCAAAGGCTCGTTTCAAGTTCTTGCGGCGCTGGCGGTTCACTTCGCGTCTTAGGTAAGCACGAGAATGTTGAACGGTGCCCTGAAATAAGCACGTCACGAAACCACGTTGTTTCACCCAGCAACGCACCTTACACCTTAGCGTTTAAGAGGCGTTCGCGGAGGGGGGGGGGCGTTTTTCCGCCCGAGTGATTCTCGCCCCGAGTCGCGATTTTCGAGTTTCTCATGATTCAAGCAAGTTCAAATTTGTCTCGTAATAGCTGAGCCATCGCCGCCTAAAGGCAAAGCGCGGAATTTCGAGTTTCGTGTTACGAAGTCCTTAGAGGAAAGCACGCACGAACGGATTGTGCATTTTGTTGCAGGCTGTCCTTTAGGGAATTGTACGCGAGGCTTTCATCACGCTCGCTCCGGCTCATTGTCGCATAGCAACCCAATTCCCTTAATGAGAGCATCTTTCTGAGAAAACTCTTTGCGTAAAATGAAACTTCTAGCATCGCGCGACTCATCAACGTAGACTCGTCAACGCGGCACGTACAAGTAAATCCATCGTGTAAAGAAAAAAAGAAACGGGGAAGCAATCTTGAAAGATCATCTCAAACGAGGCGTACAAAGCGTTATCAAAAATTTTTTTTTAATACATTACAAAGGAACACAATACAAAGATCTTTCTATAGAATCTTTCTATGCCAGTCTGCAATTAAATGTATCCTTACCTTTCTCGTTATATATATATATTATATAAATTTATTAAATAAATACATTTGTAATGTTTAAAATTAATTGAGCTTTATTAATTTAAGTTGTGTATTCACGTAGCACGTAAATTTGACGGAAAATCCCGTTATTCTGGTCAAAGTCGCTGGACATGCGTAAATCGCGCCTTCGATTGAACACGCGCCGGTGCCGGAAGTACAAAAGCCCGTTCCGTGATTTAATCCTTCGCGATCACCGATGAAATGCATGAAACTAGGGGCTCTTGTATCCGCTCTGGACAACGACCAAGTTTCTTGCATGACCGGAAATAACCGTAGACAGCGGCGGATTAGTGAATGCATCGTTTAGGAGACTACGCGAGCGTTATCGCCAAATAAGTTTTGCAGCCCCGGCACCGAGCGGGCATGAATCGCGAATTTGCGCTCCGCTGAATAACGCTGACAGACGCGATAATGGCGAGCAAGAGAGCAAAAGAATAATTCTTCGGGCGTTTTTCTTCCGCTGCAGTTCAATCTGGTGCTATTCAGAAGTGGAGTTTGCAGTTACATATCTAAGCTTTCAATCCAGAAAAATGTAGCCACAAATACATCAGTGCTTTTAAAGCGCCGCGAATTCGCTCGTTCCTTCGCACGTTCGCGCGAGACGCGACTTTATAAATTCAAAACAGACCAATCTTCACGCACGTCGTAACCTCGACGATTCTACGGGGTGCTATTCTTCGCGAAAAGGGGGATGCGGAACGTATAAGGCGAAATGGAAGAAACCAATTAGATGAAAGAGGCATCGAAGGACGACGATCGACCCAATCGGACACGGTCTTAACTAAGGATTTCGGCACAGAGAGGAATTGCCGAAAAAGAAGTAGAAGTGGAAGAACGAGCGGCGTGGCGGAGTTCGAGGCGAGATTCCGCGAGGTATATTGCGAAACAGTCCATTAAGAGTTAATAGTAGTTGAGAAAAAGAAGGGGAAGATGAGGCGCGTTTGTAAGATGCAGGAGATGATTCCTCGCGATTGACAACATCGGAACCGCGCGACAAGACCCATTACTTGTCGCCGATACATCATCACCGAACAACATATATCCGTCTTGTCTCGTTCCCCTATAAATAGCCGGACATGTGGGAGAAGCTAATAAACGAAGCAATTACACGAAATTATAATCACCGTAGGCGTCCGCGTGGTGATGATGATGATGATGCGTAAAGAAGGACTTACGTCAGCGTATTGCATCGTGTTACAGTGCAGAAAAAAAAAAAAATTAAAAAGCACAGCGTGCTTAATTGCAACGTCACCGATCGCCGGCGAGCCAAAAGAGCGGCGTCTGCCTCGCATCTTTTTTGTTTAGCAGTATCGTATAAAAACCGCGAATTGCGTCAACACTTCGGTTAACTATTCTGTTAAGATGTATTCGTGTCCGCGTTTTAGGGTACTACGATTGATAAAGAAAGAAAAAAAAAACCCGTGAGTCGCCGATTACGAAAGTGTCCGTTAATTCGGGTCAATCCCTTCACTTTCGGGTGCAGGCATCATGCTAAAGATGCAATTTATTACGTCGAAAATACGGCGTGAGATTGCCGTGAGTTATCGAGTGGGCAGCCGCGTGTCGCGGTTAATTTTTGGCAATAAATTAATTAGCGAGATTACACGTCGCGGAGCGAGTTTTTCGGTGAATTCGTTCGGAGCGCCGTTGTTACGTAAACACGCGCGATCACGTATATCCTCTCGTCAGTAGTAGGTGCGGCAAAAGAGCCTGCACATTTGCATCGATAACGCCACCTCGCTCGCATGCGTGTCTTCGAGGTGAAACGTTATTTATCGCCCGGGTCTACGCTGCCTCTTCGTCGCGTCGTGTGAGGAGAATTTCATAAATCTTCCCGCACGCAGGTACCGTCTCGCCGTGCCTCCGTGGCCCTTTTCATCGTGCTGTACCTTACACGCTTCCCCCCCTCCCCCCTCTGTTGTGTCACGAAACGAAATATAGACGAGGTGGCGGTACACCATCGTGCGGCACTATAATTCAGGAATTTCAATTCCCCGCATTTTCGACATACCGAACTCAAAGATAACTCGCCGTGCGCTCGCGATTAATGATCGGTAGGAAGCGTATTTATGATTATCCGGCAATTTTTGTCGGGTGACGCAACGAAAGCCGAACGGTGCCGTGCATATCGCTGTCAATATATCAATTTTTACGTAAGCAGAACTGAAATGTAGTTTTTTATTTTATTTTAACATATATCCTTAAAAAAAAACTGTTACGTTTAAAAATAACGCAAGATATCGATATTGAAAATAAAATGTTTGCAAAAATCTGGAAAATGCTTAAAAATATTTTACTTAACTTTAATGCGCGCACGTATAATATTGAGAGACATTTTCCAATATTGATGAAACGTTGCGTATTCGCACATTGCGGTCAATCTCTGAAGAAAATAACTCCTCACGAAATCAAATGTTAAATTGTCCCGCGGCGTATCGGCGCATTGTCTTAAAAGTTCGCGGCAGGTGGCGGACGAGCGTTCGGCGTTGCTCGGAGAGAAAGGAAGACGTCTCCGACGTCGTCGGACAGGCACGTCGTCGGTCACGGTTGGTATGTGTACGCTCACGGTGTCGATGCCTGAAACGGTCGAGCGCCACGGACAAAAGTAACGGGACATTAGAGATTAATGGCCGTCATCGTTTGATATTTGTATCGCTCTTCGCGCGCCAGCCCTCCGGGCTTAATGCCCTTTCTGGGCATTTGCCGCATTGTATCGATATCCTTTCTCGCGGCAGCGATTTGCAATTGGACTCGCGCCCCGATGGAGATTTATGGTGCCGTAAATCTAATTGACTCGGCGCTAACGCGGCCGCCGCGAAATATTAAAAACTTAGAGAGAACGCGGCCGCAATAATGGGCCAGCCGGTGGTTTCTTATCCCGGCAATGACGCGGCGGCGCGAATGCGGAGCGTTAATAATTTATTTATCTCGGCCCGTAGCACATTATGCCACGTATTGCATTCATAGCGCGAAGAAAGGTCTCGTTCTTCTCATGTATTACGCTCCTCCTTACGTGTAGCGCGCCGGGCGCGGTGTGTGTTACGTGTCGCCCGACGATAGCGCGATAGGCAACGGCGAATTGTTTTTTGGAGAGGAAGCAAAGCTCCAAGTCTCCGGTGGCGCAGAGCTCCGATAAATGAAAAGTTTTGAAAGGGGGGAGAGCGGAGGGCGCTCTGACGCGAGGACGACGCGACACACGGGGTTATTAATACCCGATACAACACGCGATGCACGTGCAGCGATTCTGCGGAAGTTCCGCAATCTGCATATCGTAGGTTCCCGGGTTACGTTACCGGTACGATAACAGTAAACAGTCTGATCTATGACATACCGTGCATAATATCACGCGGTTTCATGCACCACGAGTTTCCGGACTCGGCGGCCAGAAAATTAGTCCCTTTGCGAATGAAAACGCGATAAGTTCGGTCAACGGCCGGCGTTATGTATCAAACGATGTACGTATGTAGCGCGCGTGTACGGAAACGAAGAGATGTATTCGTGACGTCAAATAAATATGTGAGCACCAAACTGTTTGCAGCAAGTTCCCGCAGCTGGACTCGGCGACTAGTTACCGTGGAGCTAAGTCCGTTAGTTAAACAGCATCGCTTTCATTAATTAAGCGGCGGAATACTTTCCGAGGGGGGGGGGAGGGGCGCGCGCTCTCTTAACGTCGTTTATCGGTGAGAAATTACGTGCTGTTCGCGCGTTACATAAAAACTTGTATCGCGACGACGCGGAATTATAACCGGGCGCTTTCGGAAGCGCGCGGCGTGTAAATCTTTTTATTCGCCCCTTCCTCCATCCTTACAGCTCTCGGTGCTCTTCCGGATGGGCAATCCCGTCTTAAAGGCGACTTATCTCGCAGCTTTAATGTACCGTCGCGCCTTCCTGTCCTCGCGCCGCGAAGTCGTAAACTTTTGTCCCGGACCCCCTTGTACGCCACACAGATGCCCGTCGCCGTCGCCGGCGCGCGCTAGAAAAGACCGGCGGCAAAAGTAACGGGCGATATAAGCTTTCGCTATACTACGAGGGGTTTTATGGCGTGGTCTCGATGCCGCGCGGACGGTAACAGGGAACACATGTGTAAACTATTGTCGCAGTTACGTGCCGCCGCGAGGAGGTAGAAACTCTACGGCTCCGAGACGAGATCAGGAGAGAAAGAGAGAGAAACACTGACCCTTTGATCCTTCAACCTCCACGTGACGACTGCGAGATGGACGTGACTCCCCTGGGGAGGGACCACCGGTGTGTGTATACTTATCGAGATATGATGCACAAATGCCGCCGCAAATATGTACGCGGCGCGTATTCTCCGTCCTTCTCGATATCCGGGTTCTTTGAAGCCCACATTCTGTACTGGGGTTCTGTATTTGCAGACGGTGCTTCTTTTCTCTCATATCGACATATCGATTTATTTTTAGCCCCGGAGTTATATCGTTGGCATTATATATGCGATCGCGGGGATCCGATTGCGGCGCTCACTCGCAAAAATTACGTCGTGACGCAATTTTCGATGAATACTGCATAGTAAGCGAATTGCCAGTTACTGGATAATGTTTATCGTAAATTTATTCTCTCGCAATTAATTCGTTATTATCCGCGGTATAATGGATGGCGCTTCATCGCTGTTGCGTTTACCACTCCATTCGCGGACTGTGATCGAAATTATCTCACCTCCGCCGAGTTATTTTATATTTTAACCGCGTCAATTAATTAATGGAAGCGTTACTTAATGTTATTGCTTTTTATGTGAAACAAGTGTAATATATTTTTAATGTCGCATAACTCTGTATGATATCACTTTGTTTTTGGATTGTATTTCTTCAATAAAAAACAAAAGCTTTGTAACATAAATACAAACTAGAAAGTCTCTTAAAATAATATAGCACTTTTTATAATGTCATTTCTAATTTTACAACAATTAAGTTTTCTAAAAGATAAGGAAAAATGAACGTCTAACAAAATGACACTCAAAATTGCCGTAATAGGCAGTAATTTTTCATTTCTTTCCTTTTCACAGGAGTTATTTATACAAAATACAAATTCATGTGTATGAGGATATCATCATTCAGATTTGTTTGCTGCTTCTGCAAATTAGACGATAATATTATTGTTAACCAACGCTTTCATTGAAGCAATGCTGATAGGCGAGAGCGTGGCTCTCCCCAGTTTATTTACTTCATCCTGGTGTGCTCCATCGCACTTGGATGCGACACTACACTTATCTCTCGAAGAAACACAGAGGTTGGTTCCATTATGATCACGATGGCGTCGCATTCATACAACCGTGGAAATGCAACAGCGGGGTGATTGCTCGACGCACAAGTCGAGCTTTCCTACGTCTCTCTCTCTCTCTCTCTCTTTCTCTCACGAGTGTCTCCTTGTTGCGGAAACGGCAGCTTTTGCTCGATACGCTTTCCTCTTCCCCTGGGAACGACGATTGTGGTACCAAACGCGAATCAAACCGAATCTCTACTCCGTTCTCCTCCCGTTCCTCTCGTTGTCTTCTCCCCACGATGGCGATTCCTTCCGCGCCGATAAATATTTGCACACGGAATTGATACCCTTGTGCGCGACAGGGTGCTCACGACACGTCATACAGTAGCGATAATATAGTGGAAGAGACCTTTATATTGCCACGATGTGATTCTGTCAGTAGCGCGCAGCAAAGAGGAAAGGAGAAATTGAAGACGACGGGGCAACGCGAATAGAAATCTTCAGTTGAAAGAGAGTTTGTTTCTCCTTTGATATGCACATTCGCCGCCGGCGATAATAACGTGACTATGTAAATGGAAGGCCGTAACAGTGCAAAGGTATCACACCTCGATATCTGACCTCGTTTCCTTAAAGTGTCACCGTGCCGATAGTTTCCGCGAAACGCGGAACATTGAACATCGAACGCCGAAGCTATCTCTCGTTCTGAAAAGAAGAAACAGAGGGGAAAACACGGACCCCCCCCGTAAGCACCTTAAATAATGCATTGCTTATATAAGAGAAGAGAGCTACATGCGTAAGAAAATAATTTACATAATCCCGGCATAAACCGAGGTTATCGTAAGTTGTTTACACCCAACTCTGTTACGGAATACATTATCTTTCTATACTCGTCATGCTCTCACTTCCATCCTCACGTTGCTCCTCATCGCATTCTCATCGGCACGAGTAGCGATCTTTCTCCGGTCGAATGGTCCATAAAACGGATAATCCAAAAAGAGAGCCCTTCGCTGTGTTCTCTCTGGGTCTCTGGGTCAATCACCGGGCATGAAATTTATTATTTACACCGGGGCAAAGATAGCCGGCAGTCTTTCTCGACATAAACAGGTTAAGTAATGTGCCCGGCGCGTTACAGCTCAAGCACAGCTGAATTATTTATCAGCGTACCAGAATAGAAGTTGGCGAAAGATTTAGCCTGTTGAAATTTATGAAACTTCCCCCCATAATAACTAGTTCTAGAGCTACCTCGCGCGCATCCACGCCGTGTTAAATGTCAAGAGATTACGGCAGGCGAATCCGGCGGCGGTGGAATAATTTATGAAATACTTGCAGCGATATTGGGATACGGATCGCTTATTCTCAAATATTAAGATTTCGACGTGAAACACATATCCACACGCGCATGCATGTTTTGAATGTTAAAATTCCCAAACGCTACCCTTCGGAAAATATTCACAGTCCGAAGAAATAAAATATATTACAATCTATAAAACCCAAACATGTATACAATTGTTTTAAATATTGCAAATATCTATTTCTCACTCGAAATTGTAAATTTATCGAGTGAAGTTATAAAATTTATTGCTAAACTAGGTCGAAGGGAAATGTGCCTTCATATGAATTAAGCATTAAAGCATCCGGCGCGATGGCGAGGATTTATTTATAGACAAGTTACATCTGACTGTCATTATATCATTCGTTTTCGTAAATAAATCGAAGCAATTAAACGTAAATATTCGTGAATCAACGAATTCGATTTAGTAGTGATTATCCTTAAGCTCATAAGAGAACTGCTCGCACATCTCAATGATCATCCCCCTCTCAGATATATCCTTAGATAACCTCGAAGGTTTGGTTTGCTTAATTATTTTACCGTCGGCGGTAATAAGCAGCTTAAAGGGATCGGGCTCAGTACGATTCGCGTAATGACGTCAATATTCGCGCGATTTATCAACGATACGGAACGGTTGGGTGAAATCGCCCTCGCCGCGTTTATTCAGGTTACGGGGTAAGGAGGGACACCGCCGCGGCGATTCAAGGCGCGCCGCGGAGCGAGGGACGAAACGTGAAAACCAGTCCTACGCGGAATTCCAAATACAGCGGGATTGTAGGAATCGGAAAGAGAAAACGATCGGGAACGACAGTGCGTAGACGCACGGTCGCGTACGGCCCACGCACGCACGCACGCACGCACACACACACACCTCGCTTTATCGATTCATTCACTATTCCCTCTCGGCCGCGCGTCCGCTTCGCTCCGCTTCACGTCCTGGCGAGTCTGCGAGCCTCCGCGTAGCGATAATTTATTCGATACGTGCGAGGAAAACCGCACCCTGTTCGCATCGGGTTATTAACCGAGGCGAGCGACACTGACGGCCACGAGCGTCGCCTCGTAACGTTCAACACTTTGCGTACGTCCCTCCCGTCGAACGAGATTACTTTGCGTTCGCGGAATATTAAAAAAAAAAAAAAAAAAGAGGGGTTCTGAAAAATCTCGGCAGACGAGCGACAAAAAGAATAATTAATGAACGGGGGACTTGTCCCCGTGGATATTGAAATCACGCAGGTTGCAAATGCAACGCGCAGACACGCGCAATTTATTCACAATGCGCTCCCGCGGATTGCAGCGTCGCGGAAAGTATCGCTCGCGATTACGTGCGATTCAACTCGGAGTCGTTTTAATGCGGCTTAAGCCGCATCTCTCGGCACAGTGCTCGACGCGACATCACAGCGATACGGTCGTAACGGGCCAAAATCCCTTTGCGTGCAAGGTGTTTCAACGCGATCCGTCGCGCCGGTACTTCGTAGCGGTGACTCCCCTTGGAAGGGAAGCTGCGAGATGATGCGATATGCAAATTTCACCGGGGAGGCTCCATGGCGGAAAGTTCTGATTATGTTGGCAAAGGTTGAAGACCGATTATTGGAAGGTCTCTCCTCGAAATAGAAGAGATACGTATCTGTATGCTAACATATATAAAGCCATAAAATAATGGATCGGAAAATTCGATGAAAAAATAAATGCTTTCACAAAAAGAACATTCCTTTTACCTATTATCTGTACAAGAAAGTATTCGCTCGTGTACAGATGGATTTCTTGACAGATCGCTAATTCTACAAAAATAAACATTATGTAAAACCAATACATTCCTGATTTAACAATCATTGTTTTATATAAGAAATTATATTCTTGCTTAAATATAATTCAAATATAATCTTCTTTAAAGAATTTGATAATTTTACATTTCAGAAAAAACATTGTTCAGAAAAAATTTTTATTTCAGCATTATAACAGTAACTAAAGCGCTAAAGAGCACAAACGATTATATGTTAAATTGTTGAGATAATAATAGTATAAAAAAATTTTAATTCTTAATTTAAACACATTGTTATGTGTCTATGAAATATTTTTTTCCTTTTAACTCATGAAAATTACTGTTAAATAATAAGAATATGAGAGAGAATATTTTTTTAAAATAAAATTATACAAAATTTTACCATGTAACCAAATATCTGTTTAATATATAACGCTACATAATCCTAATTTCAATATTTAATATTGTAAAAATAAAGATAATATTCTGAAAACAAAAAATATTATTTTTTCTATAAATACTTCTTTGTAATTTTAGTGAAAATTTTGCGAAAAATCGTGGGTTGTGTATTAAAATTTTGAAAATATATTTTTAACTTTTTCTACATTTATTTCTTATTTTCGATACACTAACCTAAGCGTGAAACGACGAAATATCTCGGAGTGACGCATTTCAAGCATCGAAAATCCGAATTGCCGTGGAAACGACACGCATGCCCGTTACCGCTTCGGTACATTTGGTCGCCTCATGGAGGTGCTACTCATTAGTGTAAAAGGTGGTCGTCGCGCTTCCGGCTAAACTAAGAGATAACTCGACAATCTCGACGTCGCCGGCACAGCCATTAACTGTCGACGGAAGGCGAGCGTTAGCGGCGTTTCTAATTAATTTTAACACTTTCGTGGCACAATAAAAGTCTCTGTCAGGCAAATAAGATTAAGCGTTGGAACGTTGAGAGACTAATAGAGGCTATCAAAAGCATCTCCACTATTTTCTTGGACATAAGAGAAAGAGAGGGAGAGAGATCATTCTTACGCGACTCTCACATACTCGTAAAAATTCTTCTCGTCTCTGACTCTTTTTTTTAATCCCTCGCTCAAAGGTTGGACGTGCCAGACATGGAGAATATTTTGCACGTAAACGAGGCGCGGAGGGACGGTTGTTATTATGCGGAAGTAATTGATTATCTGCGATGCACGATGCGTGCGAAATCGATCTTGAAGCGTGGCTCGTTCGTACCATAAATTGCATCGATAGGCGCCGCAATTGCACGAGGGATTTTGAGGAAGACTCGGCCTTTTTTTGGCGAAACACCGTTTATCGGACATCGTAGCGGCGCGGCGGAGTTTTTACCCTCTCCATTATAAGTGCTGCTTCTCGCAATATCTAATTAATCGATTCTTATATCTGCGTCAATATATAGAATCGCATAAACTAGGTATCGTTACACTTGTCTGACAATTTATGAGCTTAATAACCATTATAGAACGGGACGGCACTAGATTATCTGATGTAACGGTGATTTGTCAATATTTCGTGATAATCTACGATATATCCACGTCTTCCCTTGGAAGCTATATTAATATGTGAGATTAGCGTTGCGAGAATTATTAACGAAATCTGTTTTGTTACCGAAATAACCCGCCCACGTCTATGTTACAAACGTGGTACGCACTTTATGAGATTAAGTAATGCCGTTAATGACGTAGGGATTAAGTAATACTGCTACGATGTTAATGTTAAACGATAACGAATGTTTGTCGATCGATACGGGGAATGAGTTTTAGGGATAAATTGTCAATCCAGAATTATGCGGAAGTGTGAACGTTTCACGACAAAACTTGTGTAACGATACACGATAAAATCAGCCATCGAGAAGCAAATGTCGCTCGATCGAAAACAAATTCATAAACAAAGGTACAGATTAAATTTTTCACCGAGTTTTGGCGCGGCCGGACAAATGCAAATACGTTCGTTGTACAACTGCTATGAAATACTACTGAAACGCCGCGTTTCAATCAAATTGATTTCGCAAGCATAAAGCAAAGTCCGTGCTTTTGTCGTGTGTTGTTTCAATTCTGGATATGCTTTCAACATTTTCGGAATGAACGTATCGGGAATGGAAGGGGAAGCGACATAAAAAAAAAAAAACGCGGTGGGTTTTTTTTTGTTTGCGGTGTTTCCCGGACAGAATTTGTTATAAATCATCCGCGAGGATTTCGATAATTGTTCCCGCGCGAATACACGTCGCAGGTGGAATTAGGTCGACTAATACGTATTTAGAACTTTGAGAAATTCCGCAAATTTAGTTATAGGATAAGCACCTCGCTTACAGTCGAGCTGTTGCGCGATCGCCTATCGCATTACAAGCAGCGATCGAGTAAAACAAGCTTTCACTAACATAATGAAAGTTGTGTATGGCTCATGCTTGCGTTCGTTAATCGGTATAACATAATCTCGAAGAAAAACAAATGGTAAAATTGATCAGGCTGGTGATATCGGAAAGAAAATATAACCGCGAGAAGACTAAGATATCAGAACCGAATAAGGACCAACACTAAATAAGACTCATTTTTTCAATTCTCTATTTGCTATAACTATAAAAAGATGTGTCACAGAAAATAGTAAAGAAGAACCGGGAAAGTAAAACCAGAATAATTTTCAATCTCTCTCTCTCTCTCTCTCTCTCTCTCTCTAGAGTTTTAAAAAAATACATTAGGTGGGCTGTGTATTCGGGTCGGATAATATTTCGCAATAAAATGCAAACGCAAATGAATAAACGACAACCTATTTCCCAAAAAATACACAGATGTTTTATCAGATATCTTCAGAGCGCAGTCGTAAGCTCTGAAATAAATGAATAAATGAATGAAACCAAAATGCAATCCGTGCCGTTCCCAAGCTACCAATTTAATTTAAAGGTTGAACGTGCAGATAAAGAACGAAACTGCCGGCTGTTGCTTCTGATTTGAAGCAACGAGTATACAACCGGCCACACGGTAAGTGCTTTCAGCAATCTGTATCCCAACCATGGATTTCCATACAATATGGTTAGCTCGTCGTCTAGCGAAGCTATCGGTAAATAACAACGACAACGACGACGACGACGACGACGACGACGACGACGGCGGCGGCGGCGACGACAGCGACGGACGCTCGTTCTAATTCCGCGCGCAACGTTGCACCGCGCATAATAAACACATGGCACGCATCACACTTTATCGGCTCCCGTATATGGATTATGTCAGCATCCTCCGTGGTATTACCAACACGATCCTCTGATACAACTGTCCGTCGGACTGTTCAGTCTGTCCATTCGGACGTGTAACAGTTACTATTGAAATGCCGTCCTCTATGCGAAATCAAACGCGAATTGCCTTAGAAATAAGCACGCACGGGAATTCCCCGACAAAGCCCAGAGGCATTTTCGATCGATATGAACATACTACGTAATACCATACCGTACTGCAAAAATATTTCCTCGATTAGTTGATTACATGATCGATTCACTTTCGATCTACTTTTTACATTTTTTATCAAAATCATAATGGAATTTTTTAGTACTATCATTAACTGTATTTCCCGTTCCATTACACTAATTGTCGACAATAATAAAGAAAGGAGCGTCCTGTTATACGCACTTAAATAAACCCATCGCAACGTCGATGTTCTTTATAAATATTCATTTGCAGCTTCAGCGGATTTGGGATATTCAAATATCAAATGTCGCGAGTTCTTTCGATAAATTATGCAACACCGATCTGCACACATTGGCATAATAAAAATAGCGTTGTCGAAAATGGCGACCATGCAAATTATGTTGTCGTTGTATCTTTTTACCGGGTTTCATCCATAATTGATTGTGGGACGCACGAATTTTGCGCATAAACAATAACTGGGGCGCAAGGTGTTTTCGCACGGCGGCAAGGAAGACTTCCACTAGAGCTAGACAGCAGCATTCGTCATTCTGCATTTTCTACGCCCGCAATTTAAATTGTTGATTGAAGCATTAAGTTATGCGCGAATTACTCAGGGGCAGCGTAACTCCATCGCCGGCGGTCGACAAGATTCAAATTTCAAGTATTAATATTTTTAGCGAAATTAGTGACCGTATAGACATATTTCTTCCATTCTTTCTTGCATAATTTTTTCAAGAATTCGTTATTTAGAGATTTACTTAAAATTACTCACTGATTGATGTCGCGTCAAGTTTCGCTGCATCACACGGCCATAATCGCTTACCTGAAACAAATCGAAATAAATACAATTAATACTTTCAGATAATTTCTCAAATAATCTCGTACAGATTTGTCAAATTGTTTTACATACGGAAAACAAACGCTACCTGATCGTTCGGAACCTTCATTCAAATTATCGTTTGATAAAATAAGTCGAACAATATTATTTAACAAGAACGCGATAAGCGCAAAAGAAAATCGAAGTGAAGTGAAGTACTAGTGACAGACTTGTCACTCTCTGTAGTCTGGGTGTACCTCTTTGAATACGAGTATCGGCATCGAGGATGGGACTTCCCGCCGCTCGGTCGTCCTCGTCTCTTCCTGTCGAGACGACGGGATCGATCGAGAGATGAAGAAGCAAGTCGACACTTCGCGGGGAAACGCGCTCGAGCGGCCGACCTGTCGTCCCGCTTCGCGCCTCCGCGTCCCCACCCTCTCACCCCCTTCCCACTCGAACGTGCCAAATAAATACAACGAGAGATCGCGCGGGACCGGTTCGACCGGACGCGACAGTGCATTGAATGGGCCATTCACTAACTTTGACGTTTCCACCCACGTAAGTTTCCAGACGTTTTACGAGGTCGTGGACCGCCGCGCCGTACGCGAGCCGGGGCCCCGCAAGGCCCCCCCCCTCCCAACCTTAACCGCTCCCACCGCCCGTTTGTTTCAGGCTACGACGGCCAGTCGTCGTCGCGGATTTGGCCCCTAAGTGGAATCGAGATTCGGTGCTGGAGGGCTTTCCGAAAGTCGCCTCGAGCTATTTGTAATACGTTTGAGCGGGTAACTCTGCTTCTCCAGTGGGAGAACTTCCGAGGGAACTTGTGCGAAGTGCCTTATACGATACGTCGAAGATTTCCACGATTTATCGTTCCACATCGCCTCGGATTAGCATATATCCGGGGCAGATTTGACGGAAACTTGACGTAGAAATGACATTCCGCAGTGAATTGGCATAACATTAATTAATAATTAACGCGACAACCGACTCACGATTAATAAGTAAATTCTTAATGCAAAATTAATACATTAAGTATCTATTTTTAATACTCTTATTAATCTGATATCGACACGATAAACGGTAATATTAAGGTCTTTTAAAAGTATTTCCCCCAAAAATTTTAGAAAACAGCGTTTAGCCGTGCTGTTCAAATGTCAGTCATCAAAATGGACGTCGGTAGATGGACAGTGTAGCCTGACGTGACGGTGAAGAGACGAGGAGGTGCAGGCGCCGCGGACGTCGCGCAGCGACTTTAAAAGTTGTAATAAATTCCGGCGAGCGGTGCGCCTGACGTGAATTGTCGTACGGTACACAGGCCGAAGGGACGGGGTGGTAGGGGAGAGAGGTAAAGAGTCCATGGAAGCCGGTGCGCGTGTCGAGTCAGACAGCAGAAACGAAAGTAGAGCGAAGGATAGGGTAGATTCTCTGGAACAGGTTGCCGGAGATTTAGAGAGAAAGAGAGGAGCGGAGTAAAGAGGTGCTAGATGGGAAAAGGGGAGGGGGGGGAGACCCGTCTCGCGCCCTAGAGGTTGAATCCCTGACGCGGTGGGACCGCGGGGATCGGAGGAGTGCAACGCCAGACTTCTGGTTGCATGCGTCAAGTGCATACTTCAAGTCGCCCTAGGGCTATACAGCGTCTATCCACTATCCAGACCTGGCTGTCTCACTCGTTCGCTCCCTTCCTCCCTCGCTCTTCCAACGCTCGCCATCGCTCCTTCGTTCACCCTTCTCTTCTCTCTCTCTCTCTCCCTTAACTCGGAGTTAGGGTAGCTTAATTCTCGGATACGCGACGACGTATAGGCGTATAACCTCCCTCCTCTTTCCCCTCGGCCGGCAGAGAGGCCGTAGCAATTTCGCCGGCGAAATTAAGGAAATTTTCTGTAACGAGCCCCGAAACGGCGGAACATCTTTCACAACCTGGCTGGCTGGCTGGCTGTCCGCGAATTACGACGGCGGAGAACGCCGCCGCCGTGGCGCGCATATTTCTTAGCGCACGCGAGAAAACTCGCTCCCTCTCTCCTCCCCCCAGCGACGTTGAGTGACTCTACCTTGTGGCTTCCACCTCATCGCCGTTATAACGCATAAATTGGAATAGTTAGCGGTTGAGGATGTTGACTGACACTCGCTCGATGGAATATTCCAGCGAAACGCGAAGAATAACAATTACGTAAGTCTATTAACGTCAACACGGTGGAGAACTTTAACTTGTACTTTGAATCCGCGCGCGTCTTTGCGCGAGTTGCAAGTCACGGTTGAACGAGAGCCGCCGAAAAACATATCCGTCAAGCGTCTCTCCTGTCGTACGATTTAAAATGCATTCAAGTCATTCGCATACCCGGTTTTCCGTCCGAGCGTCGATTTCCGCGCGACACGTCCTTACCTCGCGACTATCTTGAATTTCAGATGCTATTTACCAAAACTGTGTATACATCTTTATTGCATGACAGTTTCCCTGGATCGTAAAGTCTTGTCCGTGCGGGGGTTATATTAGTTACGCCCGGATATCCGATACGCCGCAATAACATTATGTCGCTCGTGACGTGCTGGCCGGGAAGTGCCGGTTTTCCATCAAGAAATATCGGATTTCACAGGTTTATACGGAGCGCGCGTTTCGCTCCGCGCCCAGGATGAGGTTCGCGATCGTCGTGTCCCGGTGTACTTACCACTATAGCCGCGTAATTACGCCAGACGCACGGTATAAACTATCTCTAAATTGCATCCGGGACTCGATGTAGGGGTGAGAGAGAGAGAGAGAGAGAGAGAGAGAGAGAGAGATACGCGAAATTTTTATAATTTCGCTGCAATGATGAACGACTGACAAATTATTCTGCTCATAATTTAAGGATATATGTATCACATTTTAAATTTGTGGTATCATAATTTTTAATACCACAATATTAAAGTATTACCGCAAATTAAAAGTTTCATAGATTGTTCTATTATTACGTTTGAGTATTTATATAAAATTTGAGCACAATTCTTTTTAGATTTAAAAGCTATTTAATAAAGCTCTAATAAATATTCGTGCAAAGATTTCTTTGACTCCACATATATTCATTTACGAGTTATTAACCTAATTATATAGAATAATATTGAAGTTAAATCAAGATTGAATAAATCTGTATAAATCTTTACAAGCCAAATTAATGATTATAATTCTTTGTCGTTACGATTAGATAAAAAAGTAATTCTAAAAAGCCTTCAATTTTTAAACATTTTTCGATAACTTGCAGCTGGTATTGTAGACCCAAGACATTCTTAATTTCAGATTCTATTGTAATTTCTTATAAATTTGTATGAATTAAAATAAGATCAAGATAGTTGATAGATCTTAATCCGTTATCAATTTAAAATATTAATGGATGCATTTAAGATGCGTATTGTAGTTTCTTCTAATAAAAAGTAAATAAATTCTATTCTACTCTGTTGTAATTTTCTTATGACATGGCTAATCAGAGAAATCCGACGTATGCATCGACGGGACAATGTAAAGGAAAAGAGTACGAGCAATCAATTAATCTCTCTCGAAAGCTATTAATCGCCGCGACGTGCGAAAGCGGCATTTTTCTCAAGATAATGAAATCCATCGCGTTCGATTAATTACAACTCTTTCTTTCGTGTTCCAAGCCGGGGAAGACAGAGCCTGTAGAAGTCTCGCTAACAAATAGGGGACAACTTCATCGTCGCGCTGTTAAGGACGAGTGGACGCTAATGAGTGTGGGCCGGCAACGGATCCCTCGGAATAGTATCGGACGAGGTCGCCTGGTCGCAGCCGGTGATTAGTCGTTAACGCTTATCATTAACCTCGAGGGTTAATTTCTGCATTAATTACTCGGTCTCGTCCGTTGGAAACTATCTTGGTCGCGCGTGGACGAAATACCACAGGTGTTCGTCCGGAGATGTTCGATGCTGCCGAATAAATCGCGAGTCGTGGTCAGTTGTGAAAATCAATCGACGTAAAATGCGTAAACATGCATTTGCTGATAATGCGCTCAATTTTCGAAATAGCTGTTCGTTTAAAATCGCTCGTAAATATTGCGACGTACTGTAACTTTGAAACACATTTTCACTGTAAAGAAAATTACTTGTAAAATTATAATAAAATTATAACGGATAATCATCGGATATTAAAGGTATATACTTACACATAAGAGTTAGAACAAAATTATTCTAATTTATAATAAACAATTCCTTTTACATGCGCCTAATTAAGAAATTTTTTTTTAAATGTATAATCCGAAATTTAGAAAATTGCAAAATGCAAAGAAAGAAAGTATGAATTTTACATCAAATGAGATTAAATTAACGCTACAAAAAATGGCTTCTCACAATAATAAATTATATTTGAGTTCGATAATAACAGTAAATTATCTAAAGAGAGAGAATTATGTCAATATGAATATTTTATAACGCGTAAACGCGCGCCATGGAATGTACACGACGTATTGAATTCCTGAAATTACATAATTATTTTTTTAACGAACACCGAGGCTGTTCATTATTGCATTCCCGATAGAATTGCGTGCTGCAGACGCTCCAGTAATCCACCCTCTTCCCATTGTACTTTCAGAGGGTCCTCGCACGGATCGATGAAAATGTTCAATCTAAAGCCACTCGCACATGTAGATTCAACTAGCGCGTATCGGCGTTACACAACTCCTATTAAATACGGCGCTTCGACGGTTAATAACAACAGTGGTGTAATTACTGCTCTTTAGACGCGGATCAATGTAGTCATTAACACGGGCAGGTAATACTTGTATCTATGCGTTGATTAGCGCAAAAGGGTAAGGACACCGTCGTGCATGAGATAGGATTATTAATGAGACTATCGATAAACGCCGCTTAATTGCTATTGGTTTTGTCCGCGTGCGCGATGTAGAATCATCGTACGATCGTACGTCAGGTGTTTGTACGTCAGGTGTCGGTGATAAACGCGCTGCCGTACGCGCCAAGGCGACACCTTGCGACAAATTTTACAGCATTCGCGTAACGTCTTTGAGATAATGTACCTGCCCATTAGATTAATTTAACGTAAAGCTCATTAGCTCATTTTATGGCGTTTTATTCGCTCGTTAATCATTGACGCTTTCGTCGCGCAAGAGAGGCTCTCCGTAATACAACTTCGTATCCAACACTTCGTGATTGAATGTGCCGAGATATTTCTCTCGAATAGAAGAATAGGTCTCCGTAAAAAAAAAAAAAACTTGGCAGTTTCATAATAGCTTATCGCTCACCCTAATAGCAGTGGAGAATTTATCGCCGTTACGCCCTATATTGATAGAGGAAAAACGGATATTAGAGAAGGAATGTGAAAAGGGAGAACGAGAGGCGTAAGAAGGCGACTGATTAGACGGTAAAAGCGACGGCGCCTCCATGTGTCCGTGTGTCTCGGTATAAATCTCTCGCTAGGTGGGAAATTTATGGCGCGCCCTTCCGACTACCTAAGTAATACATTTTCTACGTGTCCGCAGATACGACGCTCGATTAACAAACCCCGCGCGCCGGGGACCCGCCCATACCGAGCGGGGTTACGATATTAACGGCGGCGAATACGATTCATTTCACACCCACCCGCGCCCCCTCCGCCTTGCGAACGAAACACGTATCCGAGATCGAACGAGTGGGACGACGGACTCGATGAGCGCACAATGCCCGGTAGCCGCCACACATGCCGACATTATCTCGACCCCCGGTTGAAATATCGCGCGTACGGGCCGCACCAAGGAGGATAAGTCACGATACAGAATCTAATTTGCATCGGGCGACTTAGCCTCCGCGATCGGCGTGATCGACGATCCGCATTGTCTGCCATTAATTTCCACGTAGGAGTGCACATTATATTCGCTCCCGGACCCTTCGGGGTGCATTTACGGGAGGGGCAACTATTACGTATAACGCTTTTTTAACCTTAGAGACTTTTTATTTTTTAATCCTATATAAATCGTTTTTTTTTTACAATACCTGAATTAATAATATCCTAATGAAATATCCAGGTTCAAATTCATCCAGAATTCACGATCTTTAGTCATGAAAGATCGACTTAGAAGAGGAACCTACTCCAATAAACCTTGAGCTTTTATGACTCATCCATATCTTATTTATCCAAGTCTCTTTTCTAAATTTCTGATTTCACAATCGATCCTTGGTTCTATTTCAATAAACTTTTGTAACCTCGATTTTTTTCTTTCTTCGTAAGGTTCTCCCCCCATCAATAGATACTTCCAACATTAAAAACTTTACAAAATATTCGACCTCTATTATCCAAGTAAAAATTCCTCTCGATCGGGAACAGTAAGCTCTCAATCGACGATTGTAGCGAGCATATCTTCACCTCGTAACGCTCAAATAAAACTTGCAGGAGGACAGCTGTCAATTTCCTTGCATATAAAATTTCGAATATGATGCGCGCGTTGATGGATATATACGGGCACCTATGTACGGAAGGATGAAATGTGGAAATACTTTGAAGAAACACCTAGAGGTCATACCAGAGGCTATGCCGAGGCGACTTCGACAGATTTGACCCGAGCCTTAAAAAAGAAATCCCCAACGGCGTATCTGGTATCTGAGTTTCCACGTCGTTTGACGTTTCTACGGCAGATATAGAAGAGGGTATCAAAGGCGGGTAGCTCAAAGGACAAAAGTCCCTCGGTGCCTGGACCGGGGTTGCTGGAAAGAGAGAGAGAGAGAGAGAGAGAGAGAGTCGACGGGTCCGAGATCGAGATATCGCGCCGGAGAAAAGGAAGAAGGAGACGAGGTGAGAAGGGCTCCTCCTTTGCGGAGGACGTGCCGTCTCGGTATAAATTAAAAGTTCTTGCCATCGCGAAAAAGATCGTTAATCCGTCGTGTCACTATCCCGCGGTTTATTTTCACGGGTCTCTCGCGGGGCACTAAGTCACCGGAACTTAAGCTTTACATTTCCGTCGAGACGTCGTCCTTCCCCAAACTCCGTCTCACGCGCGCGCGCGCGCACCGATCCCCTTTTTCGCTATCGGCCGTCATAAGTTTCGCGGCTCCTCTTTTTCACCTCGTCCCTGCCTTGCTACTGGGGGGCTTCTTAATGCACTTCTCGCACGGGAAGTATATTAGGCGAATGTAAAACTCTGCCGGTGACGTTTACGACGAGCGGCGGTGCATCATCTATATAGTTAGAAGAAACTGGCTGGCCCATCGTGCTGACACATCCTCGCGCAAACGTCGATTTTTTTAATGAAGCGGCGAAAAGCGATCATATACAAGCGATAGCGCATTACGAACCGCTCCAAGGCGGCAAGACTGCTTTTTATTCGAGATAATTAGCTCTGTACTCCGTTGAAACTTCTTGGATGATATTACATTATGTAAATGCTTGCTTGTCTGGCACGCGGAGCTCGCCGGTTAGAGGAACGGTATGCATCAAAGTGTACGCAAACGATTTTGGAGCAAATGAAGCGGAACCGAGAAAAGAACAGCTTGTACGTGGATGGCGGATAGGTAATTAGCAATTCTTTGAGCGAGCAGCGGTCGAGCGAGCTTCACGGAGCGCGGATCGTCTATTCAGGTGGGTGGAGCCCAGGCCGTATTTGCTTACGATATACAAGTAGGTGTAATTAATCTCTCTTTCATACTCGGTTCTATCCAGGCGAAAAGAAAAGGCTAAGAGGCTCTTAAATCCACGTAGCTCGTGCGCCCAAGGTTCTCAAGATGAATAGCGGCGCGATACGTCGCTCCTAACATCTTCCGTGCTCTATTCTGCGTAATATTTCTCAAATTTTTGCACATTCATACGATAATCGCCGATGAATTATTCCGCGTACCGGCAGCAATAAAGTACCTTGCGTGAAAATATTTCACGGAAAACGTAACGCGCTGTCGCACGTCAGCGAAACATATCTCGAGCCGGTAGAAACTTCGCGAATCCTGTCAAGAAAGCCGGAGGAGGAGGAGGAGAAGGAGGAGCGCGGAAGACTCGCGAAATGCGAAATATGTGTAAAAATATCGAAGTCGGGATATCACGAGGAGGCGGCGAGGGGGAGGGGTACGCTCGAAGAAAGCAGTTCGGATACCGTTGACGGATATCGATAGCGTTGTGGGTAAGTCGCATAGGATCAGCCAGGATTGATCCTTGGCCGACACGCGGTTGCTCCATCCCTCCTTCCTCCTGTGCCGGAGGGAGGGGGAGGGGGGAGACCGTGAGCAACATATGAGATGTGGCTTGCATCGTGCGACGTTGAGCCCGAACATGCATCATGCAAAGCTTTCCGAGGTAAACTTCCCGAAGGATGTTAGTTGATATTGTCGCGCCAGGGGATCCCCCGACCCCGTTCTAATAGTAACGATTTTTCAATAACTTTTCGCGGGGAAGTACGCTAACGCTATCGTACGCGGTATAAATCTCTCTTGAGAGACGCCCGCAAAATGTTATGCGCTTATGTCGTAATTAATTGCATCGCAATTTTCCGAATAATACTTCCATCTCCGCGACTTTATATAGAAAACAAGTTACCAACGTATCACGTAAACGTTCAAGATTGTCTTCCGTTAGAATAAATTGCTTCAAATGCTGTCTATTATTCGTCATCGCAAATATGAGCAATAAACGTCGATAAACGCATTAACCGTTACCTCGTTTCGCAGCATTCCGTAATTGCCCGACAAGGGCAATTACGTGGGATTATATAATGTTCTTGGAACTATATTGAAGAAATTTAACAAGACTTATTTTGCATTGTTTTGTATTGCATTATATTGTTGTTGTATTGTTTATTGTATGAACGTTCACGGCGGCACAATTTCAATAAATCCAAGTATAATGGCAACGATATAACGTATCATGTAAAAACTCGGTAAAATAAAAGCTTAGATTAAGTTTTGGTAGCAGTTGTACATCATGTCGCTACTTATGCACGGAGGAAATTTTCTCTTAAAATTTACTTTGAAAGTCGTCGTCCAATCGTGAGACAAAATATTTCGAAAAATTTTTATATAATTTTCTTTGTGTGAGACATAGAGCGGAGTGGGAAGCAGGGCTTCGAAACTCAAAGTCACAGAGAAAAGGCGTAATAATTCGAAAAGCACTGATTGTTCGAGAGCCACCAATGTTCACAATAAATCCAGAACCAATGTGAGATTATTGCGAATATTAGGATTCGTCCGACCGTTACGGACAGGCAAAAGAGATTGCGCGCGCTCGCACCGTATCGACCGACGCGGGAAAATCGGGAAAGCCCCTGGTTATTCCGGCCTTCTAGAAGGTTCCTTCGTTGTTACTAGCTGGCCGACTAGATGACAACGGAATTTTGAAAAAGGCACCCTTCCAGAAGATCGGGAATCAAAACCGTTTACGCGCTTTAGCGAGCGACGGCGAGCGTGATAGGCAAGATTACCCGGTGCGTATTCGCAGTTCCACGACTACCTCGAGAATAAATTCTAAGAGAAAATTCCTTCCACATGTATATCCATATTTTTGTTAAATTCGATAAGCTTGTATAATATATGTATTCAATAATGTTACTAAAATAAAGAGTTTATTTATAGATTGATGTAAAAGTCCGTTGTGTTTCTTGCCCGAAGTCATCGGCGTAGAGTTTCCATCTGGGAGCTTATTATTTCACGGCAAGCCGCGAGGAACTTTACTTCGAAACCCGATCGTTAATCCGCCGTGTAGAAACAGCTACGTGGATGAATTTATAAATATAGGCGTTTACACTTTCATTCCGCGCGGCGCACACGACACGCGAGATATCACGGCCTTTGATCGTAACTCGCTATACTTAATCGGATGATCTCTCTCGAGCCCGCGTGCTTGCATTACAAGTTGCACGCGAGCGAGCTACCTACCGAGAGGTCTTTGCCTTTGAAACGTGATAAGATTAAGCTCCCGATCTATTCATCGGCTGCCGCAAAAATGTCATCTCCTCCGCAAAGATTAAAAACTTGCGTTAATTATAACTCTATAAAAATAACGACTTTTATTCTCATATATTTTTCCTTCTCCCCCCCTCCCCCCTCTCTCTCTCTCTCTCACCTCCTCTTCTTCCTATGTTTATCTAGTACTTTTAACGAATATTTTCACAGAAAACACGATGTATCTGTCGGGGCAAGAAATCGACAGTAGAAACACGATCGCGTTATGTTTGATTTATCTTTCCACGTGAGAAGACTGCACCTAATACAATGTTGCGACCGATTCCAAGCAATAAAAATCAATAATTTCTTCTGCGCCCTTACAAAGGTTTACCGAGGATTTATCGGCTAAGCTTTATGTGGAAATGAAACTCAAGATATCTGGCCTCGATATACCCCCGATGAAAACCACTCTCGTATCGGTCGTCGTTGAAAGAATTCGATAACGATTGAATAAAACCCGATCGTATCAATTTTGCAAGACCTCTGTTAGCATTGATCATAAAACCCGAACGGTCCGCTTCAACGCAGAGTTTCATAAATAGTGCAGCGCAGCGTCCCGACGTCGATTCTCTCGCGCTTTATGCCCGTAAATAAAACCGGTAATCGGGCGTAAACAATAATAATTTGACTCCATTCGCGAAGCTGCTTGTTCTACTCGACTCGCGGAAACAATAGAAACGCGAAACGACGAATTCAAACTAAATGGAATAACAAATTTATTGTCGCGCGATACACACACAGTTAAGCTATTAACCCGAGGCACAGCCGAGTTAAGGGAAACTATTACCAAATAAGATCAGAGGGGATAATGCGTAGAAGTAATGTTAATTAAAGCCGCCGAAATCTCCGGGGCATACAACTCCGAAGCGCCGTGCGCGTTGTCTCAACTTTCGTTAATATCTAGCTGCTAAACTTCCAGACCACCTACTTGCGCAGCTTGAGCATCTTTCTCGGTGCAAAATTCCACCACCGAGCGGAATCGTTCGGGATGACTAACGCAACGCGACGCGACGCATTGGTAATGTAGACGGCTGACGTAATTGAATGAAAGGACTGTGTTTTAATGAAAATTGGTGAAGTGCCAATGACACCTTTGCCTTTGTATCTTAAACGACGATGAATAATTCATGGCAAAGGCATGTGGTATCTTTGCATTTTAACTCGGTCGTCTTTTGTGCGCCCATTGAGAAGAGAAATTCACGATTATTACTTTTTGTCACAACGCCGTACAGTGCCGTTCTTGCCGAGCGAATATCGATATTTCGCATTTTTACCTATTCCACGAGCTTTCGAAACTGTAACCGTCGACGTGCGTTACACAATGGGGCAGATGTCTATCGCGCAAACATTTACTGCTTTATTCGAAGTCTGGAGAGGAGACGTTATGCATTAAACGCGAATCGCAGCACAAGTAGAACGACGCGCGTTTCGATTCCCTACGAGAGTTTTGAATCTTTTTGTCGTTAAACAGAGAAGAAATTTTAGTTAAAGGGAACGACGAAAGAGGTCGAAGGGAACGAAAAGGAGAAACGAAGAGATAGCGTAGGGTTCGGAATGGAATGTAAAGGGTCAGAGGTTCTGGACTGAATTACGCGCCACTTAAATACCACCATGCACTGGCCGGCATACGCGAGATTTGCATTCCATGATGCTGCATTGCGCGCGAACATTACTCCTACAAAAGAGTTCCGATAGTAAATTATACGCGGCTATACAAAGAATTATAGATGTTCAGCATTAAATATAACAACGACTAAATTAATATAATAAATCAGTTTTTATAAAGTGATATAATAAATTTGTTAACAAAGAAATACAGAAGTTGAATTGGATTTGAGATACACAAGGACAAATGAATTTTCATTCTATTAAAAGTATTATTCGCATAAAGTAACGTGTGTTTCGCATATCAAAACAGATTTAAATTTCAAGTGCTGTATCATTCATTACATAACATTGTACTTTAAATTAATTTTATATCGTTTTACGCAGACAGGTCGGATTATTTTCACGCTTCGAGCTACAGAGCAAGTGGATTTTAAAGAATTCCCATAAAATTTGCGAGGAACGCAATAATTTGAAAATGTAAAGTATTATAAAACAGCAGTCCCCATATTATATACGAAATTCCATCCTTTAATGTATACGTATTATCCAAAATTGAATAACGGCAGCAAAATTCAATATGTCTTTTAAATTGAATTCATTATAATGAACACTTTACGTTACAGTAATGTAATTGCGTGTCACGAATCGATACCAGATACAGACAGAATTTGTAGATGAAGGTTTATTGGATGAAATTGAGTTGTAAAGCGTAACTACGTTCAAAAGTGCGACCATCCAGTCACGAAAATCGAGATAGCGGTACGTTTCCATCATAGCTCCCATTTATTTAGCAGGATTTACATAAACTGACGGTGGTTCGCAACTGGAGGGTTTTAATTAACATGATGACGCCTTTAATTTCTCTGCACGTGCTCATATTGCGCTACTGCTTTGGATCGGACGGTTGCGTAATTCGCTTGCATTATTCACGAGTACGTGGGGGCAACATCATTGATAAATTTTCCCTAAAACACCTCAATTTCCTGCATAAATATGACGAAAAATATCCAATTAATTTCGTGAAAATTATTGTTAATGTTACCGTTACATTGTCGATGCCCTGATTATTATGATTTGAAAACTCTGTAACGAATACCAAGAGTCCAAAGGCTAAGCTATACAACGCAAATACTCTTTGCTTCCTGTTTCTTGCTCATTCGTCCCTTTTGTCTCTACGCGCGTTAGTTTTATCGACAATCGTGTTTCTTGTCGCGTGTCTTGTCATCGTAGTTCGAAGAGAGGGCGAAAGGGAAGAGACAGAAAGCAGAGAGAGCAACATTGTAGATTATTAACCCTAAGATTCTGGATGTCGCGGTATGGAAGTGATTGCTACACGAAGCGAGAAATTGCGATGGTTTACGCGTGGTATTGACAGAGTAGTTACGAATATACCGGATAACAGATGGAAACGAGTCGATTGTTTCGCCACGGGCTAGCATGGAAGTTCCCCGTTGTTCGTAACATCGCGGCGGCGCGGCTAACACGGAGTTTGCGCCACGATCGAATCCCGACACAATGGAGTAACGTTCGGGGAACGTTCGCGGTAATGTGGGGATATTTATCTGCGCGTGTCACTTTAAACGAGGATTCGGAGGAGGAATATAACGTGCGCGCGGGCGCGGGCATACAAGAAAGCACAGCCGGTCGTGTGCTCCATTTTATCTGTACTCGACAAATGATAAAGGTTCCCCCGGCGCTACACTTACGGGGGAAACGACGACCACTCCGCACAAGTCCGTTTTTAACGGCCGACAACGTCCGTTTCGCGGCACCGAGGAGCTATGTCACGATGCCATACGCGGAGGAAACTGGCGACGAAAAACAACCGGCCATTCTGTTACATTCTCTCTCCGCGAAAGAGAGGCGAAAAGAATACCGCTCCGCGGTCGTCGTAGTTCCCGCGGTCAGCCCGAATGGCGATGAGCCATTTCGACGCCGCCGCCAATGGTTTCTCGCAGCCAGTTCACCGCCCGCTCTATCCTTCTCTCATCTCGCGGAAGCTTCGCTCCGCCGTTACACACTCGCACGCGCGCGCGACGGGAATTACATTCTAAGCGAGAGACGCAGCAGCCACGATGCGAAAGCCAGCGCATCTTCGGATCGCGTTACTCGCCTGTATATCCCGCGCTCGCCACGGGGGACTTATTCGACCGGAGTTTCTTCTACTCGGAAGTATTTCTGTTAATACGGAGAATATCCTTGGAGATATTTATGAAAATTACCTCCGCGCGCGCGGGAGGGTGGCTTGAATAAACGAACGTGCGGCGAATTCAACAATAAACGCAAACATAAACGCAAGATCTTATTTATTAAAATTCGAACGGGCGAAATAATATTCCGGCGCGTAGCATTAACGCCGGGGAAAACAAGCAGCGCAAACAGAAAACGGAATCGCCATTCTTTAAATTGCACGCGAGAGTCGTCTCGCCTATCGATGGCGACTCCATTTCTCTCAAGTGCGTCTCCCGTCGTAATTAAAACGCGTCAACCAACCCGGTCGGACTCATTACGCGCTCGGTTTCGTTAGAGGACCTAATGCGCGCCCAGACCCACTCTTTCTCGTAGCAAAGGCAATCTGCCGCCTACCACTCCGGTGCCCCTTCGCTAATTACCAAAGTCTCTCGGCGTACCGAGAGCTAAACTGCAAATTGCAATTTCGCTTTGACATTCGCGCCGTGACAGCGTGACGGTACTTACTATCTCTGATCCGGTGTTACATACGGCCGGCGAATATCCCGCGAGGATTCATTACATGGCTGGCTTGCCAGGACAAACAAGGCATTACACGATGATGACGGCAGTCCGACCTCTTTAACCCGGGAATAGCCGACCCTACCCCCCTCCCCCCTCCCGGTCCTCCCTCGCAACTACCCCACGGCCGGCCAGCAACCCCTTCGCTTGCTTTGGACGGACGTTGTCCCGAGAGGCGAAGGACACTGCTATATCCAGTCACAGCGCGCCGCGAGATACGAAAGGAAGAGCCTAAACTGATCCCGAGCAGCTAAGCATCTCTCACTGGACCGGTCTTCTATCATCGCCTCTCCAGAAGGAACTACTTTACTTAGAAATATATGTTGCGATTCCCCGATATTCATCGCGCCAACGTTTATTCCAACGCGTCACAAATCCTTCTCAACTCAACTGTAAAAAGGTTTTTTTTTTTAATTACGTGAACAAGCGTAAAAATTACACAATTTATAATATGGACACGCATGAAAAGGAGTAAAGGTGGCAATTAAAGCGGGCAATAAAAAAATGTAATTCTTTTCCGCGTGCACCAAGAGAACTATCGAATCTTTCGCGAACAACGAGAATAACGAGCGCTTTTTATGCAGTATGTGTGTGAAATAAAGGTGTACGCGTAGAAAGTAGATGAGTTTTTCTGAAGGCGCAATATTTCTCTCGTTGTTAGCTTCGTCACGTGCGCAGGGCGAGCAGCGCGTACGGCACGGAAAAATGACGGGTCGGGATTGTGGGTGAAATAAGAAAATAAGACGGCTCGCGAGGTCAGGTAGTCAGACTTTACCGTTTCGCTTATAAAGCATAGTATATTTCACGGTGGACTTTCACATATACGTTCCTTCTCTCTGTCTCTCTCTCTCTCTCTCTCTCTCTCTCTCTCTCTCTCTCTCACACACACACACACACGCGGTACAAAATTATAAAGGCACCATACATAGTAGGTACGTATTCCGGGTCTAAATAATCCTGGAAATATCTACTTCATCATTCTTAACTTTCAACTAGTATCTATGGTTCAATTTGATTGAGATAAGCGTTGTGTGGGGTCAATTTGCATAACGGTATTACATTTCGCTGCGAATGCAGCTTCAATTACATTCCCCATTACGTTGCGCGGCTGTACAATATATAGAAAGGCTCGCCAGGAACACCAGAATTAAGTGCGCGACATTAATCGCTTTCTAACGCGTCTCCGGTTATCTAGTAAATTATTCTTACTTAGATTAGATGTGATTCTATCATAGTAATTGACGGTGAAAAGCCGTGAAAAGTGCCGAGCTTCTGTTTCTTAATAGCTAGCTTATCGGACGCGACCGAAGTTTACGAATCGCATATACTATCGGCATTGAGTGTACCACCCGGTAACGGGCGAAATTGAATCGAACTTTCCGCGATATTTCCATCGAAACTTTCACGATAGATGCATCCAGAGCGCAGATTGCTCGCGTACATCGCGATATATCCTTTCTCCCGCGCGACATAGCGCCATTATCTTCCTTCGAATAAAAAAAAAAAAAAAAGGATAGCTGATTTCATTTGACAAATACATCTTTCTGTCTGTGTACGTCTTTTCTCTCCACGTTATTTTTCTCTAAAACAGACAGCTATCGTGAAACCAAGGAACTTGTATAATGCATTCCTGGAAGACGAAAACAACTCTCTTCGGAAGGGTTCTATCTCTATCTCATGCGAATCACCTGGCAGACGAGATCTGGATGAGCGCCGGGCGGAAGAGAATGGAGAGGAGGGGTCTGGCCTAGAGAATAGTCGGATAAAAATAACACGGGTCGACGGGACGAGAGGGGAGGAATGTGCCGGGATACACACACGCGAGAGGAGAAGCGCGCGACGCGCGTGAATTCATTCATGGCGAGGAACGAACCAGGCGGCGGGCGACGCGGCGGCGGCGGCGGCGGCGTCTCGGAGGCTGCCAGGGTCTACGACGTCCGCCCACAGTTTCTCTCTCCGGCCATTCACGACATACGTGAATGAAAACGCGTCTGCGTACGGCGGACGCGAGAGCGCTTATGCTTTACGGGCTTACGTACGTTCGAGTCGCGAGAGATGTATGGCCGCCGCTTTCTCGTCGGGGTTCGTAGGCTTATGATGGAAGGTGCGGTTCCATAAGTTAATTAGAGAAATGTAGTAATCGTGAAATATGTGCTTCTCCTTCTCTCTCTCTCTCTCTTTCTCGAATAAACGATGTCACGTCGGTCTCGTAGAGAACGAATATTAAAGCCGCCCGTAGACATTACACAATATTATTGATCGTCTGGAGGCTACATTGAGGATTTGTACAATATATTGTGCAATTTGTTTCCATTAAATCTTGACTTGCTCGGTGATTAGCTCTTGTCCTAAAGAGCATTTTATCAAATGCAATCGTCACATGTTTCTGACGACAATTAGATATAAGATTAAAGTTAAATATAATTATTATTATTATTTAGTTATTTACTATATTATGTATATGTATATATAAAATATTGTATAATAGTATATTGAACGTCTAGAAACAGTTTCTATTAAATTCTAAAAATATTGTATATTTCTCTAGATAATGCAAAACAAACTCGATATAGCCTCCGGGTGATCAATAATATTACGCAATAATATTGAGCGTCTAGAGACCGCTTTGCATTTCCGGCTTTGAGCTAGAAAAATCCTTTAATCACGTGCGAATTCCCTTTTCGTAAGACAGTCGCGTCGAGGAACGGGTTTCTCCATTGAGATGGAGAAAAGGGTGCGTTGTATCGGGAGAAAAAAAAAGAGAGCAGAGAGAACACGACTCTGTCGAGCCACGAGTGAAATTTGCATATCCGCCGTCAACTCACTCGACCGGCGTGCAATAAGTCGCAAGGTCATTCACACCGGCGCGCCGATCGCTGAATGAGTTCTGCTTCCACCACGGTCTTTCCCCCTTTTTCTACCTTTTTTTTTTGTAAGACGAGCATAGCTCTCGAACGCTCGTAAAAAGTTTTCGTTTAACGGCCGAGTCGTAGACACAACTCATGATTCTCGAGAGAGAAGCGGTATGTGTATCGCGATTCTGCATTATCGCAAATGAGATCTCGTCTCTGTAGAATCTCGTTTAGAGATTAAAGATTATATAAAGACCGCGATGATTTTGTCAATTCGAGAGGTCTTAATGTCTCTCGACATCCGGATACAACTAGGAGAACGAGAGGAGATCCGCCATTCGGATTAAAAAATAAATATTCAAACTACGCCCCCGATCTTCAAGTTACTAATCTCCATTTGATCGCTTACACATGACCAAAATTTATGTGCGCAACTTGTACCGCCGAGGCGAATTTACGGGAGTTCGAAGAACGCCCCGCGGGTGATTTATAATCCGGACCATGCAATCATGAATTAAAGGAGAGTAACCTCGGGCGACGATGCGGTATATTGGCTAATAAACGCCTAATGAAGCAAATTGAAAAACGTCTCGTCGGATTTCGCGGCCGTAATGGGAACACCGATCTTCGTAACGGAGGGACACAAGCGGGCCGGTACGTAAATCGTACAAATTAGACGAAGGATCGAGACTCCGGCCCGGTGGAAATTAGTCGATCGTTCTTTTCAGGACCGAGAGAAAGAGAACGAGATATAGATGCGAAAGCTGGGGGGCAGGGGGAGGGGCGAAAGGGGTGATAGATAGCGGAGGGCGGAGAAACGAAAGAGAGGGAGGAGGAAGGGGTCCCAGGGTGTGTAAGAAGAAACGTCCCGGTAGATAGAGTTCTCGACGCCGTTAAACGAACTTGGAATCCATCGTATTTTTTCGCAGGGGCCGTTTATTTCTTTTTTTGCACGTCGCCTTCTCCGCCGTCCGTCCGCGATGGTGCGCGAGGATTCATTGTCGGGGGCCATTGTCGGCGAAGGCGTACGTACAAGGGGTGAGCAGGACGGAGAGAGGGGGAGGTGGCAGTGGAGAAACGAATGCAACGAGAGAGAGAGAGAGAGAGAGCGTTGGGGAGATGGGTGTATGTACATGCACGAGCGCGAAAAGCGACGTGCGAGAGACCGACGGGCGCGTTGCACGCTTTATTTACTGCGCGCGTTGTAACTCAGCCGGTGCCCGGCCACAAATCCAGTCCCTGCCTGTGTCCAGAGCTTTTATTACGCATTCGTTACCGCGCGGCCGGAATATTTCCTACGACGCGTGCGACGTGTTTTTCCTCTCCCGAGGTTGGCTACCCCTTCGAATCGAGAGGAGCGCGGGAAAACCTATTTTCGCGCCGTAGGCGGCAATACCGGCCACGTGTCTAACGACGACACGTGCGTGTCCGCGATAAGAGAGACAATGGAGGCTCGTTTAAAGCGCGCGCGTGTAATGGCCACGCGATATATCGGTGTGGAAACGTTACGCACATACAAATTGGTCCTTACAACCCGGACAATTATCGATATCGCGGCTATTTAATGTGGTCTGTTTATCCTTTGCACTTTTGAATTTTGACACAAATATCGATGGACGTGCGGTCGCGTATTTAGCAATTATCTATATTGAAGTGGTGGTATATTCAATGAATATTGTTTAATCATCACTTGGATGATCAGATAATTGATTATTCAAATAGGGTTCGCAGCAATTGCAGCTGGCGATTCGTAGGAGATTTTTGAGCGATTTAATTGACAATTTAATTGATGTAAATTAGCACTAGAAATATTCACCACGATCGATTAATTTCAGTGATTATCAAATCTTTAATTACCGTTTCGTTATTTATACGTGCGCCGATAAACCGACAGGCGGCACCGAGCGAGAGGTAAAAGCGCGCCCGGAGAGAACGCGTAGGTATGTTATATTCCATGGTGGGCAGTTCGGTGGGGGCGGCCGTTACGCGTGAATAATCGTTTCGGCAGAAGGATGTTAACTACCACTGGTGGAAGGTGCATAACAGTATCGCACGGACTGCCGTGCCAATCTGAGATCGATCTACAAATAGAAAGAAATAATTTACCGACGTGCTACGGCGCTAAACGCGGAGCGCCGTGCATTTCGCGGCGTACGTCTTGTCGACTTAATGGACTACATTCCGCGCGTCTCGCGATAAAGATAAACTCTGACCCCCTCCCCCTCCCTCCTTTAGTTTCTCGGGGTTTAATATTTCATAGCGACGAAACGTGCGCAACAAAAAGCGCACACACCCGCGCGAGACCGGCGCGGCGACGGCGGGCGGAAACAGCTGCGGGAGACGCGACTTCTCTCCTCCTGGGACCCCACGCCATCTTTACGCCCCATCTGTACAATTAAATTACTCATACCGTAAACGTCGGGGCATAAATTAGGGAATAATTGCAAGGGGCGCAGCGTCAATGCGCAACTACATGTAGGTATGGATAATAAAAATTTTACGTTGTATGATGATGTAGCGTTGCATATAATAATGGAAATGTTGTTGATGGCCATGACGATTTACGATCCACTTTGACTAATATAGATGAGCTTTAATTAATTGTTAGGGAAAGATAAAGAGTACGTTAATCTACAAGGTAGAAAACATTTTGTATTTATGTTATATTTTATATATGCAAGTGTTAATTTAACTTTTTTTTCAAATGTATTATTTGCATTTTTTGATCCCCTTTTTGATTCTATTTATTATTAATCTTTTAGTTTATGTATATAAATTGAGAAGTGTGTACGTGTAAAGTGAGTGGGAAAAATAAAGAACAGTTTTGCTGAAGCATTAAAAAATTTAACTAGATGTAAATCAAAAAATTTTGTTAAAATGATGACCATTAAATATAAAAAATTATGAAGGACACTCGAGCACGACGAGCAATGTGCAAAAAGTTTTAACACAATCAGCTCGAGTATCCTACATACTTCCGATGATGTAATAAAAGTTATTTTCAGATCTGCATTCAACTAAATTTGATGGATATTTTAGCAAAACTGTTCTTTCTACGTAATGCTGCGAACGCGAAGAGCGAAAATGTGAAAAATTTTGTTAAATCCGGTCGACCATGTCGATGCAATCGTTCCTAGGAGGCAAACACGTGTTGCGACTGCACTTTTAGTCGACCCACTTTTCACCGGAGCTTCGACAAAGAAAGAAAGCGGGTAGGCCAGAGAAGAAATAGAGTGGTTCGATCGGAACAAACGATCGAGCGAAACGCCTTGGCCGATTACCGCGGCGAGAGGGAGAACGGTCGTCGAACATATCTCTCTCTCCCTCCCTCTCTTTAGCGGAAAAGCGGGAGTATTTGTCGAAACGCGGAAAATCGTTGCTCGGCCTGGCGCTAGCCGGAACTGCGAACAAGTACATCCGTCACGGTGTGTAAAGTTTATTTCCTCCGACCCTGTAGATTTTTCACGGCGCGCCGCGCGCCGGCCAACGGCGAGAACGGTGTCACGTTTCGCGCATTTCAGTCGCGAACGGTTTTATTTTTCAGGCCGATGTTATTCAGTCATATCTACCAACGCGCGGATTACGTCGCGAAGAAACAAAGCCCGGAGTTGCTCCGGAGATCCGCCCCCCCCCCCCCCCGGGTGGTTATACGGTGTTCGCGATTATATTTTCTGCAAGTTGCGATATTTACAAATAAAGATTTACCCCCCACGACTCTGTGGAGTGAAACAAGATTCGCAAAAACGCGATTGCTTCAAAATTTGGAGCGCGTACAAAAAAAAAAAGAAATTACGCATCGCGCCAACTCAAGGGTCCGAATACGCGCGAAGTAAGCGGCTGGAAATAAATAAGAATGCACGAGGATGAAACGTACCGTAGGAATTGTGTGCAATTATTCCGTCGTAAGTGCTAAAGTTACGATGATGGAAGCATAAAAAGGCGTCTGTCGAGCGCTCTTTTGTTTGCCCTCGCAAGAACAAACTTTCTTCTCTGTGAACGTTAAACGCGCGTGGCCGTCAAACTTGGCGAAGAGAGAGAAAGAGAGAGAGAGAGAGAGAGAGAGAGAGAGAGAGAGATTGTATTGACACCGACCTCTCGATATTATTGGCGTAACGAGAAAGGGGAGCGAGCGCGTACACGGGCCAACCAGCCCGGTTTGTAATTTGCACGCGCACGCGTGCACGTGTGTGCGCGGGAGTGCACATCAAAGTTTGCATAGACGCTACGCGACTGCCAATCGTTTCGCCCGATATCAAATAGCCACTGTGATGCATGCGCGCGAGCGGCAACTTGGCGCGAGTTCGGTATTTCGCGCCAGCCTCTCGCACGCCGGACTTTCCCTATCCTGCGTGCGAAACTTTTCTAATTACGGTTATTATACTGGCTCGCGTACCGTTAATGGGAAAACTGTCGTTGACAGACTTGCCGCGCGTTATAAGTGACGATGCGCTTTCACGACTGCTCGATCATGATATCGTCCTTAGCGACGACGATTGGATCCCGTTACGTCAGCGCAATAATAAATTTATATAATTTGAGAAAACTTGTTTATATATCAAGGAGATAGAAAGAAAAATTCTCTTTCGTCTCTCGAGTACCATATTCGATTGATGCGGTACTCGAAATAGACGGTATTCTCCTTTCATATTTCATAGCGAAATGGGACACCTTTGAAAATCTTATTTTTTACATTTGAGGAGAGTTGTCATGCGCAGCATGGAAAATAGTTTATCGGAAAGATGCTTGCGATTGTCATATCGCAGCTTGCGATTCTTTAAGAGTGACCCTTTTTACTATTCAAAATTTACGTTGACTGTCATGTTCAATTTTCAACCTAATGTTTTATCATATTGTTCAAAGTTTCGAAAGAGATAAGAGATCTTCGTGTAAATCATGATATAACAGGACGGCCTTGCCTTTCCTGTTGTCGAAATGTGAAAGATAGTTCAACGGAGTAGTCGCGAAAACATTCGCGGATATGTTCCCGATAAAATTTGAATAACATCGGAAGCTTCGCCATAGAGATAGAGTAATAAAAAATTGCAAAAAATAAAACTCGTCGTGGTTACGTAAGCGTGATGTAATACAATATTCGCTATAGAAGCAGATTCGTTCTTCGCGGTGTCGGCGCGAAATAAAGAAAAAAGAAAAGAAAAAAGATACACCTTGCAAAATGCGAATGTGTGATTCGATTCGTTTCGTTCTTATCGAGCGAAACGGGGCGAACAAAGTCAACAAGGGCGAAGGCAATTCTTTCAGATGCATTCCAATAAGGTATACTGGGTGGCCCATTAAGCACTGGATTACATACGACGATCAATACAATGACGAGAGGAAAACGTTATCGTATAATCTCAAGAGTGTTCAGTTCACTCAAAAATTATTTTACTTGCGCAATTTTTTGTTACAGTTGTCAAATATTTAATTGATTATATTCCAATTAAATCATGTTCAGTGTACTAAATTATTGTCCCGACAACAAAACTCTTTTTTTTTTTTCAGTGTTGTTGATCCAAAAGTATACGACATGCACAGAAAAAAGTAATTATTTTCAATAATTATCTTTTTTTTCTTGAGAAAGTAGGATTTTTTAATTAAGAAAATAATAACTTCCAACAGTAATTTTTTTAGTAGCAATAAAATATTTTCAAAGTAAGTAATTTATTAACAATCTAAATATCTATTATAGAAAAGAATATCTTCTCGAAAGAGAAACAAAACAACACTTATTTCTTTTTCTAAAAAACGATTTAAAATAAGTCTAATTAATTAATTTTAATACATGTACACTAAAAATTATGAATTAGTATATTTCTTTTTAGTTTAAAGATATCAATATTAAAAAAATAATCCACATATTTATAATACAAACATTTTTTTTATAAGAAATGTGCAATAATAATAGAAAAAAAATTATTTTTTTGAATATACTTTAAATTTTCTAAAGATTATTGGAGTAAATCAATTTCTTTGAAACAAAATAATTTTATTATAGGAAATAGTGAATTTTTTCCTTGCGATATAATTTAATCATCTCTTTTTCTACGAACAAAAATATAAAATAAAAAATATAAAATATGACATCACAAAGAAAATAGCAATAAATCTTGTTTTTCTAAGGTACATTTTTCATATTCTTTTTGTTAATTAAAACAAACATTAGAAGAGAGAAAAATAACACGTATAAAGTATCTTCAGAGAATTTTTAGCACTTTTACACGTTTGGGAAACGAAGGTAGAGAAATATACGATACTTGTCGATAGCGGAATTAATGAACGTCCATTCGTTCCGGTATTAACATCGATGTGCAAGAGTGTTTGATCAATCGCTAAACCTGACAGGAAATATTATCTATCTTGTAATTCTATCATAGAAAAACGTAGGTACGAAACATCGTTAATAACATTTGCGATCAGTTCATCTCAACACCCATGTGAAACAGAATACTAATTAAAAAAATTTTTCTGCTCCACAAGAATTGTTTATGAAATATGATATCTTTTGGTATTTTTCGATTAGAAAACAGAATATGCAGAGTTAAAATTGAAGCAAGAAATCGAAATAAAATGTCTACCATTAAAAACATTGTCAGTTGTTTGCCGCTAGCTCCATTAAACATATTCAATTGTTGATAAAATCCAATCAAGATATTTTAGAATTATTATACAACAAATTTACACACATATTAAAAGCGATTAATCGAGCCACTCAGTAATCGATATTCTGGAGATTGGATAAACGATCTTCAGATAATAAAACTTTTATTAAGTAGACTCAGATCTAGGACGCTATAAATGAATTATGGTTTCCTCTAAAAACATTCTAAGCTCATTATTTTTGAGTATAAACACCTCAATCAATAGAGCAAAAAAGTTTAAGTGCATGACTGTTTAAGTATGCAAGAACAACCTAAAGAGATAAAAAATTTAGGACGTGAGAGAGAAAGAGAATGGAGAATCGATTTATTAAATTTAATAGAGTTGAAATAAAATCTCGTTATTCTCGAGATAACAATGTAACACAATGTCAGCTATTTCAATGCTCTCATAACGCGATAAGACGTCATGTAAGGCAATTATTCTTAATCAGATATTGTTGATCAATGCAAAGTTCATTCCACGCGATCTTAGTTTATAGATCTCTAACAAGCAATTGAATTTCAGAGAAAAGCTATAGTAAGCAGGTGGCAAGCCAACCTGACTGTGGTCCTTGTCGCGTCCTGTTATACACTGCGGCCGGTTTCATAACTGAAGGCAAGAGAAAGAAACGTTATCCTGCAATGTTACGCAACGCCGTCTCCGATTACCTGTCACGTTCCGCACTGGCCGGGAATATTCTCAGCGTGTACAACGTTGTACAACAAGCCGATAGTATATCGAGGAAAAGTGCGCGCAAACAACAATTCGCGAATAATTCACAAGTTCCTGTCAGAACTAATCGCGAAGCGCAGCTCCGAAGTATCGAAGTATGTTGTAATTACTGCGCGAGGGAACTTTCCGCGTTTCTAATTTGTTTGAAAATAGATGATTACGAAGCGCACCTTCCGTATTACGAAATTAATTAAAGCTCTCTCGCCGTAGGCGTACAAAGTACGTTCTTTAAGTCGAATAAATGAGTAAACCACAGTTACGCGACGCCCAATTTACGAGCGATTATCGGACGCGATTCTCGCGTAAAGCACGCGGGGATTTATTGCGGATGCGCAGCACACCCCGTGCGATGATATGACGCGCGTGGCGAAAGCACGGCGGAGATAAGAGAGATGGGCCCGACGGGCTCGTGCGCCAAAGATTAATTAAAAAAGCTCGCCGTGCTAGAAGCGCGACGCCATTCGGCCGAGAGTTAATCGATATCTGTCGCGCCGCAAGCGGCGGGATGCATTGCAGGGGGGCTATCAGTCCGTTTCGATTAATCCTGCTTCCGTCTCTGTGCCTTAACGGCCATCGTCCGGCAAATTACGTCGTTTACGGCTAGCCGGCGACAGCTGTGCGCGCCTATTATACGTACGCGCAAACACCGGGCGTGCAAAAGCGCGTGCAAAAGCAACGTGTCGCTTGTTTGCCCGTTTCCCGGACGAATTACAATTCCCTCCGCGGAAGCCAAGCAAGAACGGAGAACGAGATAGCGTCGCGTATGTATCCCCCGTTGTCCAAGTGATGCGATCTCGCGGCGTAATTATCGCCGCGTCAGGTTGACGCGCGTTAACATCGCGGTGGCGGTGGCGGTGATTTCATTTTCCGCGAGGACGATAATTAACAATTGCCTCGATATATCGGCGGCGATAATCGTCGGCGAATCACGAGCGTTTAGCGGATGGGATCGTCACGGTGAGATCGTTGCCGGATAATAGAAACGTATTCCGATATGCATATACCTACAATTGTAATCAATTGCAACATTATTATTGATGACCAAAACTCTTTTACCCAGAATTTTGGCTGAGATTCTATTCTTCGCAATGAATTTTTTACCGTTTCTTGAAGGGAATCTTATAGAGATGCTTCTTAGCATCAGTACTGTTAAATTGTTTTCATTGAAAAATGAATGAAAAAATTGTTCTATTTAACAATCACTGTTCTATATACAAGCAAGAATATCAATTCTTTTTCAAAGAATTATTCTTGCTTAGATATAAGACAATAATCATTATAAATAGCATATATTAATTTTAATTTAAAACTAATTTTTCTCTGCGTAAAGTAGCGCATTTTGTAGGTATTATATGGCGGCAATAAAGCGTGGCTTATCGGAATTCCGCCGATGCATCTTCCGGTCATATATTAAGTGTTTAAAGGAATACATGGGATGTACTTTGCAGACGCGACACTCTACTCGCCGTTTTTATGTCTTTATAAATATCGCGAATATATATTATACGGTGCCAAGTTCCAAAGCGTACGGCCGTATGACGACCGCGAACGCATAAAATGAATGTTGTTGCCAAAGAAATGTGCTTCAAGAAGAAATGTGAGTCTGCAGTAGCAGAAGCACGTAATAGTCTCACAATCACGATGTGGTAGACATAAAGCCGCGATGAGGTTCATTACAATTTATCATGGCAATAGTTTTGAGAATCTCTGAGGCCGCGATATTCGCCAATACGTGCTTCCGCAATACATATAATAAACCATTCGGTTTGCATTCCAATCGATCAAATCAAATATTGCATACACGGGAAATTGTGAATACATACAGTTACATTTATAATAAATAAAGGGTATACATGCGGAAAGAAATCAATTATATGGATGAATATTTTTTGGCGTGGCGAAAAATATTTGACATTGACATCCAGAGAGAAAAATAATTGGTTGGTAATATATATATAATACACTGCTTGTATTTACAATTATGTTGCGAATATTCGTTAGTCAGAACAAATATTAAAATAGCAAATCACGTTGCAGAAATTTGCGAATTAATATAACAGACTGAAATAAATTAAACGTTTGTGATCGCTAAACGAACGTTCGTTAAATTCTGATAATTGAATAAGCACTATTTTCTGCGATTGTGTGCTAAGCCGAACGGAAATAAACCGCTGAACTTTATGTCGAAAATTAATTAGATTAGCTGAAAATCGTCAAACAATTTTAATTAAATGGAAAGTGATCGTAAAACAGAAACATGATAATATATAATAAAACGAGATATATACAATTAATTATTACGCTCACGTATTTTCAGCAACTTAGCAAATTTCATAGAAAGGTAAAAGTAATTCACTACGAAATAGATTGCCGCTGGCAACGATACAACTACGACTGCACAGTCAATACGTTCTTGAACTAATATAAAATACACGCGCGCGCGCGTGCAAAGTGGGTTTTAGTAAATTAGATTTAAAATTTAGTGCATCGAAAATACGTAATTCAATAAAAATTGTTGATAATAATACATAACTCTATAGGTGGCATTTTACATTTTGAATACGCGATGCGCGACATAAAGTTACATTTCTCTCTGTTAAAGCACATTTCATTCGTAGCGCAATGCAATTGTAATCGCGCGATTACACGAGCGAGAGGCGGCTGATATAAAATTATGAACATATAAAGTGTTTGTTTCCGAATGTGATGAAACCGCGGCGCGACGGAAACGATTGCGATGAGCGCGGCGTGACCAATCGAGCATAAGCGAATAGATGCAATTACATGCCGGAGTGCGGACCCGAAATTAACGTTTACGTTTCAATGCACACGTCAATACACGCGACAGCGACCGGTAATTAGATCAAGTTCGGCCATTTATTAGTGCTATACGTGCTACAGTCACGTCAATTAAGCCCTGACTATGCGCATGCTAATCGCCTTTATGTAAATACGACGAATGCGTAATCCCATTTTGGAAACGCCGCCACTCGATGATCATTCGACGGCCAGCCACCGTTAATGGCGTAATCGACGACACGGCACGACACCCGTACGTTATAATATAAAAACTCCTCCGAATTCCTTTTCAAATTCAATCGATCGGACGTGGTATCTCTGCGACGCGCGATGCCCCGCGCGGGAGGTGCACGCACTTTCGAAAGTTTGGCAAATCGGTATGTTTGGCGAGCGAAAACGACCCTAGCAAAATAGACTTGGATTCGACGCGGGATGGACTCGTTCGCTCGAGATTTCAGGCCAACTCCCAGCGAGCCAGTGAGTTTTTCTCGAAACTTTCAGCGAGGTAATCAGATAGAATTGGTCAAGTCACTGCCCGGGCTCGCCGAGTTGCCTGTAACTTTCCTCGAGAACCAGCGCCGCGCTGACTCACTCTGGTACACGCTTAATAATCCGAAAATCATATGTCAGCCGGGTTTAACTCATCGATCTTGGTTTTAGCCTCTTTTTAGCAACCCGAGAGAAAAAGGGACAGAGATGAGCAAGAGGGAGGGAGAAGGGGAGGAGGGATTGTATTAAAATATCCTTCTACGATTCTGCAGAATTTGAAACACGTACTCTCCAAATTGCAGTCAAGGCACTATCACTGATTTGCAGTGGTATACTTATACTACTTATAGCATCGTAAATTCTTTTTCCCACTATAATACATGAAAAATTATGGGAGATTAACCGTTCGTCCCATTTGAAAACTTACGCCTGGAAAGTTAACACGTACGGAACTCAAAAGATTAATAAAATAATTTTCTCAGACATGCTGTTTTCAGAGAGAGTTATTAATCCTCTTTTTCATTTTTTTTAAATCCGAGCCAGCGGCTCGAAACTTTCTGGCCGGGCACGGACGGAAGTGAATTGCACGGACCAGGCAATTCGTCTCTTTCTCTTTCATTCCCTTTCGGAAACGTGCGACATACACGCGAACATATCGTTTTCGCGTAGAGGCAATTTGGCAAAGGGGACAAAGGGAGTCGCGCGCGTCGTGAACGATAAAGCTGAGTAATCGCCGATATTCGCGCGCCGGCATCGATAAGACGGAGCGATACTCTGACTTGATGCCTCATAAATGGACTTATCCTCCTTAGGACATTCGATTAGCCGACTCGTCTGCCGCAAACCGTGTCCCATCCATCCTTCTCCTAACCGGGACATATTCATTGACATATATCCGATCGCTGGACGGATGTAACCGAAGCTTGTCGATGCCTTCGCAATCACAGCATAACGTACGTTAATGCGATGAAAATGATATGACGGAATAATAAAGCTGAAGAGGATCGAACGTAACTTTTCAATCTTCGCAGCACAAAGGGCAAAAAGCGAAAATGCGCTACAAATTGAGAGCAATCGAAATTCGCATCGCTAGAGGAAACACTATCGCAATTGGAAAGATCTCGTAAAGTTTCTATGCGGGAGAAGAAAGGGATATAGGCCATCTCTCTTTCGAAAGTTGCGAGGGCTTTCGGTTTACACGATGACTTGCGGGAAACCGAACATCGTGTTACTGATTACGCGGTGACGAGAAAAAGAGTGCTGATAATAAATAGCAGTACATTATGTGGACGCGCGCGCGGGACAAGAAGGCTGTCATGAAAATTGTCCGCCTTTTTGTATCGTTCCAACGTAACGTACGGCTACTTAAGTGGACTAACAATTATGGAGCCGCGGTTGCAGCGGCGGCCGGGGCGATATGTTGTAAGCTCGAGTCGAGCAAGCGCACAAAAGCGCCACTTGCTTACAATACGATCGATTCGTGATTACAGGCGCGGTTTGCCGTCATTGGAATACGAAAGAGAAAAGAAAAGGGAAAAACGTCGGGTGCGAGGCGCAAAATGGACGGGTGTTCTGACATGTAAAAAGGGTCTGATTTCTTGAGAAGTTACGCGCGAGCGACAAAGTAACGATGGTAATAGCCTCGGGTTATCGCGTTTCGCGCGAGAGAGAACGTACGCTTTGCGAAACACGTACGCTTTCGTTCTCGGAAAATCGCTGCACAATTCGAACGAAATACACCGTTCTGCCATTAGTAGCACTACAAAGCCAACGTTTTCATCGATAACTCGAATCTCGTCCGAAATAATTAATATCTCAAAATTATCGCATCCTTTAGCCCCTTAATCATATATTCAAATACTATTTATTATTAAAACATATCGTATAATATTTTGTGCGTTGAATTTAACATGTCCCAAATAGTCCATCCTAATTTTTACATTTACAAAATGAATAAGAAATTAACAAGAAATATAATCCACACGTTAATTTAATATACTATTACACTTTCAAAAGTGTACATTTAAAAGCAAATTGTAGAAGCGTGTTTTTAAAAATAAAATTAATAATATGTGAAACATGTAGATTTTATTAATTTTTTAGAATTTATATTTCAAAATATTATTTTCTTTTTATTTTATTCGTTCACGTATACACATAAATTGTGTTATTTTAATTAAAATAACGTTGAATATTAATTTAAAACAGAATATTTAAATAAGTATCTTAAAAATCTAAAAGCTCAAATTTTTCTCAAAACCACGAATGTAAATAAAAGCGATTGTAACTATAAGAAAAATCCACATTATAGACTTTTATTAATCTATAAAATCATTTGACTAATTCTTGAGTGTTTATACAAATGATCAAGGTAATAGAAAAAGTTGTGTATTATAACAAACCTTGTTGATTAAGAATCAAACCAATAAATCACTATGTTTTCTTTAAATATTATCTCATCAATGAAAATGTGTCAATTTTACGTTTATTTACGTCAGGCCTGTCCAAACTCAGCTCGCGAGTTCAAACGCACCTCAATCTCCCCAGCTGCGCCATCTCGATAGAGTGAGACGGAGAGCAAAGAAAAGAGGGTAAAAGATGCTTCAGCGCCAACAGGCGTTCTATCCCTTTTTTTTTTGTTTGCTCTCGGTCTTATTCCATGGAGACGGCGGCGTTCCGAGGCTCGCGGAGCTGAGAGTTTGGAGGCACGCACACAGACCCCGATCTACATTATAATCCACGTGCATATAAACATTAAGCAAATGACACCAAATGACGCACCAATGAATATGCCATGCGACCGTCGCGAAGATAAACGGCGGACACCGCAAATTATACGGATGATGAATTAATAATAAGTCACCACCGCAAGCTGCTTCATCAACTTGTCCAATATCTCCCAGGTCCCTCTCGGATTCTCTCCCGGTGCCATTGTTGTTCCCTCATGCAGGTTCGCACTACACCGTGTACGGCACACAATGCCGTACTCGGGAAACGGTTAAGTACGACCGGCGCGCTCACCAAACGATGCTCGCACGACTGTTTGCACGGCACTTCCGAGACGCGACGAGGCCGACCGCACACGGTGAGCGCTTTACGGTGAATTGCGAGCGACGAACATCGACCGAGAAGGGCTCGCGATATCGTGTACCGAGCTACGACGTAGCATCCACGCGGTACATCCGCGGAAAATTACCGAAGGAATCTAATATGGCGACGGGGGGAGAGTGACCAACTTCTCGTCGCTACGCTCCATAGGGCAGCACTAACGTCGCGTCGCGTCGCGTCGCGGCGAATGTTACACCTGTTGCTCCCAGCTACACCTCCCGCACTTTTCGCATTCTAAATGATAAACGGCGTACACGTTCGCGCACTGTGGCCGATCGCCGTCTCGTATATGACGTGATATGAATAAATACGGGTTAAGAGTAAAGATAAATATCCGCGGGGCTTAATCACGATCGTGTCCCGCTGATTAAACGCGCCACTCGCGTCCATCTCTACCAATATAATAAATTAACTTTTGTCTCGATTTAGAATGTATTTTCCATCTTTTTTTTTTAATCTTAAAAAAAGATGAGTGAATTATAAATCGAGATTAAAGTTAACGTATATTAGTAGAAATACGGTTTTGCTAGAGTATCTAAAAATTTAACTATATAATTACAGATCTGAAAAAAATATTTATTAAACTATAATTGTAATAACATAAAAAACTGGCCGCTGATGAGAATGTTCAAAATTGTTCGTGACATTTCTCATCATGAGCGAACGTCTTTATTATTTTTTTGTTTATTATTTTCGTAGTCTAACAAAATTATTTTCAGATTTGCATCCTGATAAATTTTTCTATAATACCATAGCGAAATTGTGGACATTAGCTCTGAGTTTCGTCATTGCGCCGTTGCATTTTACTAATATCCGAAAAATACAAACGTTTAGAAACTTTATCTGCGCGGATTAAATTAATTATTCATTAGGATTAATTAGGACTCAATGAATTCATTCAAAAATATACGATATATGATAATATTCGATATCGCAGGTATACGTGCGACATTTTGAACGCATTGAGTTGCAAAATGCACGCATTATTAATAAACAACCATCGGCTCTCCGTTATTCGAATCACTTGATCGAGTTGCGCATATCACGTCGTTTTCGTAATTCGAAAACGATGAGCAGATCCGTGAAAAATTCAAATTGCAATACAAGATGTATTAAACAATGTAAACAATTAATTTAAAAGAAATGAAAAAGGCAAGTGAGAGTTAGCGCAGTAATTGGGGAAGAGAGAGAGGGTGCGCAATTTTCTTTAAACAAATAATTCTTTAAATCATGAATTGATGAAATATACAGACGTGTTGACGCTCGTTTTCGCAATCTTCAGTAAATAGAATAGGCTGTCAATTATAACTATAAACTGAATTGAAACAGTGATCCGTAGTCATGGATTATAATATTTACAGACTTATGAGTAAAGTAATCCATACAGTTCCGTAACTGAATATAGAATCGACAAACTGTGTACTTCTACGAAGTCGTATCTTTCAAGTTGTACCGCAATACGTATATACAAAGTGGTGTAAGATGATGCCTGGTATAGCAATAACAAATAGGTACCTTGGTCTAGTTGATGGTTATAACGGATGAATAATACCAACTGAATAAATTCATTAAAAAGTATTTAACAAAAGCACAATCAAAATAAAGAGACAATACACACGAATAAATATCGTGACAATAAATATCGGATCATTACTCTCTACAATCAACGGTGAAAATGATGTATTCGAATTTAAACGGCGATAACAAAATAATTAAAATATGTATATTTGATATGTAAACATTATCGATAGGAAATTTATACTGTTATATCCAATCGAATTGTTCTTGATTAAAAATATAAAAAGTAGAATTTGGTGTTTATAATTTTATGCATCGTGTAATGTAAAAAAATTTCTTTAAGCGTAATTTGTTATATAACATGTATAAAAACAGATATAAAAATGCACACGTATATCAAAATATGCGGCGTTTAAAATTATAAGTCAAATTATTGTTAAAAATAAATTTTAATTGATAGGGGGGAAATGATTAGTACGTGCGTACAATCGTCTTTCAAGGATCAATTATTGCAAACCGCGAAAAATAGAATTCAGAACGTGTCCCGAGCCAAACTTCACCTGAGTGCAGGATTGAATCGTGATTAAATAAAACGTGATGAATATTAAATTGAGATCTAATCTCTCAAGATCCATTTATTAAAGCGTCATGTTTCAAAGCCGAGATCAATTGAGATCTCTAATAGAAACGGCTGTATAAATATGGCCAAGATAAAATGTCGAAATAGATATGTAATCTATGAAGTAGATCAATTTTGACGAGGGCCAATCGGTCCGCAGGTGACGAGGGTATCTATTACGTGTCAGTGCCGTTAGGTCAAAGGTGTCAATTAAACAGAAATGGCATGCTAATGAACAAAAGCCTTCCAATAATCCGATACAAGCGCAGGCATCCATTATTAGCGTGTCACGTAAGTGGTTTTCTTCGCCTGGCAGCTGCCCAGAAGATAATAATTGGCCGCGGGAGAGCGACGCCCAAGTGTAGGATATTATCCCACGGACGCGCCAGGAGCACCTAGGCGGACGGCCAACTTTAAGGTTGCTCTTGAAAATTATTCCGGAAATCTCCATGCGGTACGTGTGCGGCATGCTTGTTACGGAGCTACTCGTCCGAGACAGAAAGCGGGAGACCGGGCGATAAATACGGGAAAATAACGCGCCCTAAAACGCGATGCAGCAGCAAACGACCGGTTCTCCCTCCCTTCTTCGTCTTCATTCGCCCGCCACACGATTCCGGAATCCGCCAAGTTCGTTCTGAACGAACAAAATAGCATTCCGCGAGCGGAAAATTTCTGTGAAACTCGCCATCTCAGTTGTAAATACGTTACACGAATCGTATCCTCTGTTATTTATGTGCATCGATCGATAAAATTAATTGTTGTTAAGCGACTGTAATCGCGTTTGCAATGGCTAGAAATTCTCAAGTGTACTTAGAAATAGTTCGATTTAGGTTGAGTTTAGAGAACTTTTGATTGGTCCATCACATAATGTTCAAGACGCTTAAGATAGAATGCGATACATTTATCTCGTTCTATTTAGGACGAGCTGTCCAACTTGAGGATCTCTAGATAGTCGCCCGGTTCAAACCATTTTCTGAGATGCGGTCGGGTCGTTGAACCAAATGCAGTGTCGAAGTGCCTGAAATTAACTGTCAATTATGTGTCATGCGGCATGCAAATGTAATGCCCGAAAGAATAATATGTACAACGCGTTTGCACTGGACTGCATAATTTATCGTGTTTACTTTCGTTGATTTGTTTTGTTACATTATGAAAAGCGTAACGAGATCAATATCCCCGTCTGGATATGTTAATTTCATGTTTTATTAACTGACCTCGTAAAGACCTATTTTCGAAAATTAAGAGAACCAATACGGCAAATTAATAGGTTACTTCAAATCTAATCAATACTGCGGTTTAAATTATTCATTGACATTCTGTCGCGCAATCAGGGTATGAAATACCCCCCCCCCCTGCGCGCACAACTTGTCGCCACATGCATAATTGTCAGTGTAATTACAGGTTTGTTTCTTCTCGTTTCGCAACATCGCGGTCGCGGTATTAATTCCATAAGTTTGCGCTCGATATCTACGTAGGTGAGAATTTAAGTAACATAAAGCTTATCGACCAATATCATCGGCACATGCCGGATTATGCTATTGATTATTCTGTAGTTCACAAGCGAATAATAAAGAGAGAAAGGAGCTCGTCTATTAAAAGTCCACACCCAGAAAAGAAGTGCTGATACTAATTACGTAATTGTCGACCGTAACGAGGGGCTGTTCTCCGCGTTACAGCATCCGCATATTATTTATTAAGGGATACTGTCAAGCGTCAAGTACCTCGTGGTTATAAATACGGGTATTTTGTTCGATGCATAACGAAGACGACAATGTCGTGTCTTAATTGCATTCCTCGACTTTCATCGCGCAGCCCTCCTTGCCCAAAACAATTAATTACTTCCGGTGATCAGCGGCTTACTCCTCGTTATCTCGCTGTTACTTACAAGTATCAAAACTTTTACGCTGTATTCGACGATTAATTTTAACATCGCTAATTGTCCGTCGTAATCATGAAATAAAAAAAAATATTTCACGTTTTATTATTTTATGCATTTTTATCGTACATCTGCTGCTGAGCAAATGTACATTTTGTAACTGCATGATCCACAATTACATTAAACAAATGCATTCATCCGAAACAAACGAAATGTTATAAAATATTTTATACATTTTTCACCATCGATATTTGCTTTATTTTTAATAAATGCTAGTCAATTTTACGAAGCCCATCTAAATGATCGTATCTCTCCTCAGTAAGTTATCTCAAGCGGAATCTCCTTCGTAAGCACAAGATGAAACGCGATGACTGACATATACAACACGATGTGTTTAAAAACGTATTATTAAGTCACTCGAGTCGTATGCCCAGGATGAAGCTGTTATTCTATTCATGGGGTTAAATTAAAGGTCGGGTTGTAATCGCGTGTAATGACGAGGCGAATTGAAGTCTGCATAATCGTTGTTACAACTCGCCGGCCTCGCCTCCTCCAGAGCTAGCGGTGAAGTCAGAAAAATATTGGTATGACTCGAACGTTTCTCGTTCGCATGCAAATTCGACTTCAGACGACGCCTTCATTTGCCAAATGCTCGGCGAATACGAATATACCGCACTTAAGTACAAGAAATTTGGCTAATTCTCATGTATGATTATTAGGTATAATATAGCACGTCTGTGAAGTTTCCCACGTTGCGCGCATAATTAAAAAAGATTTTTCATCGGTGTTTGTACACCGATAAGAAGAGTAAAAGGAATACAATTTACCTCTGTTAAGTTGGACCACCCAGCACCATAATTTAGCGAAACAAGTTAGCATTAAAAAAATTTAATATTATATTTGTTTTAATGCAAACTTGATTTACGGCGGTAATATATTTCAGTTTAATAAAGATCTAAAATTTTTCTCGTGCATAATATTGACTATGTATCCAACAGCTAAATGTTTTCGTCATTTGAGGCGTTTAGCTGTTCCACTTGGCAATAAATTTTTATTATTCGCGAGCTTATGCACTCGCGAAAAGTCACGAGCATAAGGGTGAGAAGAAACTCACTTCTCACAGCGCTGAGAAATTCAGGTCGGTGCATCAGGAACAGATTCCGCGGAGGCGGGCGCCTGGTCTATGAATTTTTGAATGAAATCTAGCAGCCCGTAGATGCCGTGAGAAACTTTCCGTCGAGGACGCAGAACAACTGTGAATTATTCATGTAACTGTATCATCGTTATGCTTCCGCTGTTTTCGCGGCAACTTTATTTTCCGCGCCGGCGTCGCGCCCACGTCGGCTCGCACCGAATTCAATGTGTGGAACCCGTTCCCCGATAACACGTAGGGGATTTAAGGTTTCGGAGTTACCTCTTGCAATTCCCCCCCCCCATCTTCATCTTCCGAGTGTCTGCCGAAACGGGATACGCGCTTTGATGCAGAAAGCAACCCAATGTTGGCAGGTGTCTATCGCGTAGGCGCCCGTTTTGGAGTCGGCAAAGTGCCATTTCGCATTATCGCAAAGTTCGATCAAAGATGTAAACATCAGAGAATTCTTCGATCGTCCGGAAAAGCAATATAACGATATGCTTGATTAGTACTTTCGATTCAATTTAGGTTCTAATATTTTAGAAGTTACTGTACACTAAATCACTAAAAGAAAAATAATCTTATAACTTTAACAAAAATTGTATATGGGTAAAAATTAACTAACGTCAAATTATTAGAAGGTACAAAAATTATTAGAGAATACTGCAATATATATATGTATTGCACTTAATCAGTTCAACTGACAGAAGCAGAAATTACAAATTCTATACGCGACAGCCCCAATGATTGTAGCGTCAAGAAATCTATTATATATCAACAAAATTGTTTGGGGTGATTGTTTGAGATAGATAATAGTAACAAGCATACTGCTACGTTGTTTCCTTACCTATACTATTAGGATTGTCTATGCATATATATATATTTATAAAATTATAACACAATTAAATATAATGTAATATTTTAACGAATTATATTATAAACTAAACACATTAAGCAATATCAGTTTAATCATTTACTGTCTATTTAAAATTGTCGGTCACGTATAGAATTTGTAAATTCTGCTTCTGTCAGTTGAATTGATTAAGTGCAATACATATACATATCGCAATATTCTCTAATAATTTTTGTACCTTCTAATAATTTGACGTTAGTTAATTTTTACACATATACAATTTTTCTTGAAGTTATAAGATTATTTTTTTTAGTAACTTAGTGACAGTAACTTGTAAAATATTAAAGCCTAAATTGAATTAAAAAGTACTAATCAAGCATATTGTTATATTTATTTAAAAAATTTTTTTCTAATAAATAAATACTATCTCCAATACAAATTGCAAATATAAAATCCAGTAGATAGAAGTCTCAATGTAAATTGTAAATACAAACTGCAAATATAAAAAGCCAATACGTATTTATTAGTAAAATTAAGCAAATAAGTATACATTTTAGTTAAAAAACAGATCCCCGTTTCACATGCAATTTTACACGCGATATTTATATTTCCGGTTATGGATCTCGTAGATTAAAATAAGTAATCGTATAATTAATTATCGCATGTCGAAATCAATGGTGTTGCAGAAGGCAACATGCAAACGTAAAAACGTTCCAAGAAACTTAAGCGGTTACCGCACTGATAGTACAATAAATTGTCGCGTGACATGAGAAAGCTATTTAAATCGTTTTTAGCTGCAAGCTGTTGTTAACTGTTTGCACGGTAAATTTATTTTATAGAAATAATTTAAACACAAAAATACTTGTGAACTGCACGTAAACTATTGAAGGAATTTAAAAATCGCAGGTTTAGTCAAGTTAAAAATTTCTTTTCCAGCATTATTGTGTACGTATCTGGTTTTTAACTAAAATGTACAATTATTTGCTTAAGTCTACTAATAAATACATATTGGCTTTTTATATTTGCAGTTTGTACTTACAATTTACATTTGGATTTTTAATTCTCAAGTATAAACTACGAAGATCCCAAATTTTCTTATATCTACTCATAAAAGATTAAGATTGCAAATTTGTGACAATCGTCCCAGAGAGTTGAAGTATCGATTGCTAAATAAATAATGGCAAAATCGACGTCGTCTTTTTGAGTGTCCTAGCTACCAGTTACGGCGTTAGATGACAGGAACATTTGTTCTCTTAGGCGTTCAGAAGGTTTCCAGGACGATTCACCACAGTCGTACGGTAACAGTACGTCTTAGGTTAACCATTATTGATTCAAAGCCGTTCAAGGACCAGGAGCGAGAGACTCGGACGTGCTTCTAAGAGGGCTCCCCATAAATCTGTAATCTTGATCCTCGTTTTCCCGTCTCTGCCTCTCGCCGCCTTTCGCGCTGCTGTCCATCCCACCAACTAGAGAATTCTCGCACAATCCGCTTGACTATATACATTTTCAAGACTCGATGTGTGTACCAGAGACACACACACACACACACACTTTCTCTCTTCCCTCTCTCCCCTTCCCCATTTTCGCTCCCTCTCTTCGCGAGACTCGAAACTTCCCTCAGGAATTTCGAGTTGGCGATTTATGTCGGAGAGCTGCGGCTTTTGTGCCTCGCCGCCACGAGCATTGCGCGCATAATTTCAATATCACTGCCGTTCAAAAACGCAAACCGTCGTCGTCGTCGGTTCGCTCCGCTCGCGGGAGTATCCGGCGCGAGATGTATCCGCTGCATACGAGAATTCCGTTTTAATTTCCCCCGATTCGCATTAGGCTCCCAGGTATCTTTCTCTCCCCGCGCGGCATACCGGAATACGAAGATAACATCCAGTCGGCGGCGACGGTAAGCGTGGCGCGTTTCTGAGTCTTCTTTCCTCGCGGCGCCGACTTATCGCGCGGCGACATTAATTCCCGTTCGAGAGCGCGCCGCTGGTAGAGGGGAATTGAAATTTGAGCGGAAATTAAGCTGATAGTTAACATATGCGGGGCCTTACATCAAGCTGTCTCCTCTCGTCGCGAGCGAGAAAATAAAGTCGATAGTTCGCTCGCGGAGGTAGTCTAGCGGAAACGCATTAGTCGACCTACGATTTAATTAACGACCGTGCTTACACGCATTTATACGCGACTATCCGAGATGGAAGATAAACGAACGCGTTCGTGGCTCGGCTTCGCCGGCCCGACCGACCGCCTCGACGTAACAGGCTCACGTGGCAAATGATGAGAATTAACGGCCACATACTTATGCATCATCATCCGCAAGTTCTACGTCGCGAACGAAAGTCGGCGGATTTCGACGATTTATGATCATCCCGCTTGTCTTGATTAATCCGCCGGAGATCGGGGGATTCCCCGCAGGTGCCTGCGGAAGGATGATAAACAGGTCCGCTGCGTCGCCAGTCCACCGATTCACAAATGGGATTCTTTAAATGTCGGGGTTTTAGTAATGCGACGGAGCACAGGTAACACAAGCTAGATTCAACTTTTTTCAAATCGCAATCTCTCTATTTGTCGAAAGAAACATCTTAATTTTCCTCACGATCGCTCGTACTCTATTATAAGCAATTTGAAAATGACAAATTTTTATACATTCTTAAGTAATTACTAGGATTCCTCATCCAATACCGAAGATACTACTACACCTACGTCACACTTCTCCTCTATTATTTTAATTTTTAAATGTAAATAAAATTAATAATCGAAGAGGAAATATTCACGATATCGAAATGATAATAAATATTTTCACGTGTTTTGTGAAAGTGGAACAAGTATGTATACAGTAATGAAACGACATGGTAATAACGTTTGCGTAACTTCGCGGAGTTCAGATGTGAAGTGCGCTTTCTTTGTATGGAAATGTAATTCGACGTTTCTGAGGTAAACTTCGTAAACGTCGTGAGGAAATGTACGAAAATTTGCACCAACACGAGAAGTGCCTCAGTTGAACGTAAATCTTTTAAACTTCTTCCTCAAAAATCTTTTAACGGCGCACACATTTCACTTAACTTCCGGATCTTGTCCCTCATGAGTCAAACACATTGATATGTACAAAAATCAAATATTATTTAAACATTTTCCCCTAAAATATCGTATTCAATAAACTAAATATAATTCAAACTAAATATATTTGTAAATAAAAATTATATTCCACTTTATACATCTGTACCTAAGTAAAAATTGTATTCAATAAAATTCCGCATAAGCGAACGTAAAAACTGCACGAGAAAACTTCCATTCCCCTGAATTATAAAAATGTTATTAAGTGCCGTGAGCGTCTGCGGCAATTTGGAAACATACTCGCAGAAAATTGGCGTTAATTCATAATTCAACAGGCGGCCGCACTTATTAATCCGACATTAGCTCAAAGTTGTGCCCTGCAACGGGATTAAACGGTTCCGGATTCTCGGCGCGGCGAAAAAGCTGCTGCAGTTACTACGTATTCACAAAGAAGCGACTGACGTACGATCCTGACCAACGAAAGGAAAAAGGCCGCGCACGCCGGTCAAGGGTGGCTTTTACTCCGTGGCCGGTCTGGAAAACCGTGTTACAAATTACCGCCTGCTGCCGGCGGATACGGTGGAAGGTCAAACACATACCTGCAGGCCAGGCGTGGTACTTTTTCGCGTGTTATACGCGACGCACGGAGAAGCGGGAAAAAGAGAGAGAAAGAGAGAGGGAGAGAGAGAGAGAGAGAGACCGTAGGGAAGCTGGAAGCACGACGCAATAACCAGTTGCAGCATACCGAGGATGCGTGATTCATTTTACTTGTTTAATGTCTTTCGGCAACGATCCTAGTTGCGACGTCGACGTTTTACGGCAATCTCTGCGCAAAAGACGAAAAATTCGTGAGCGAGAGAGGATCATACGAAAGAGCTTTCCAGATTAAAAAATTCGACTCTCGAATAAAACCCATATACTGGAAGAACGACACGAGTCGAAGGCCGAGGTCTCTGTACTTAAATATTACGAGCAATGAAAGTGTTCCGCGGAACTTTTTTTTTCTTGCGCTTTATTAAAAAAAGGCTTTGAGATAATTTACATTCGCAAGTTTCCCAAGTGACGCCGCGTTTAATGTCAAACGCATTTAATTTTGATTTATGCCAGTAACGTAAAGATAACGCGTTCAACGGACTTCGACGTCTACATCGGACGAATATCAGGTATTAGACGAGAAAAAACTTGGCAATCGCAAACCTGTCTACGTGTTACAGTTGAACGTGCCACCGTGCTTTTTGCTATTAGCTGTATCGTTATTGCATGATTTATCGACGTGGAGAATTCCTCCCTGCGTTTGAACGCGCTGCCATTTTACGATGCATTTGCGCGATGCTGTAAACATGTCTTTGTTGCGTTCAAAGGTATCAAATCGCAACGCTGCAGCTGATAAAGCACGTCGATAACGTTGGCGCCGCGATCGGTTTATAACGGTGCACGAGCCATTTTATTATACGTTTTACGTATGAAGTCTTTCGACTCGGCGACGTTACAAGCTTATCGACAACGGATCAAAGGGAGCCAGAAAAACTGGCACAGGAAATGATATTGCCCGACCTCGTTAAAGATAAATTAACGAGGCCGTCTGCCGGCGTGCCGGCGCGATCTCCTAATCCGCCTTTAATTAGAAGAATTTATTTTAAACCACACATGAAATACGATCATAATTGCGTCGCGAGTGCCACGTGCCGACAAAGTATCGAAAAGTAATTAATTTTCACCCTGAACGCGATAGGCTCGACCTAATTTGAACCCAGCTTCTTTAGTCCACGGAAAGTGTGTACCCATATATGCGCGAATTTTCTTGTAGACATGCACATACAAAATGTTTCACGATAAAACTAAAATGTGTTTTAAAAAGCTCTTCTAAATAAAAATTTATTATTGCTAAAGAAAAAAGTTCATATACATTATCGATCAATTCGATTTGGTTGTAAATAATTTTATTAAAATTCTTTCTAAAAATACTAGAAACTTATTAGATAAATTTTATCACTTTATAATTTTATTATTAAGTATGTATTATTCTCCTTGTCATATTACCAATTTCCAAATATATAGACAAAAAATCAGTCAATATTTTATCACATATTAATTAATTGGCGCAGCTAAAAATTAAGTTTGACGTTACTGTTTTAGAGATGATAAAATTTTAAAATATATTTTTTTAAAGAAGAGAGAGAGAAAGAGAGACAGAATGTATATAAAAAGCGCGTAATTATCGGCGGATAATTTCGTTACGTCGTAATAATAATTTTGATAATAATGTATGTGTGTGAGTTATACAAAAATTTCGGAAAGGACTGCGAAGGACGAATTAATTGCACTGACGATCACGACTCTATTTTTTCGGAACGCTTAACGACGGTAAAAACGACACGAAAAGCGCCAAACGCAAATTTCCAGAGACCAATTCAAATTTCTTTTTACACGAGCTTTGTCGAAGCAGTTTGAAAGAGGAGCGAGTTTTTCAACCAGGCGCGCCACTAATTTCACGGTACTCGGTTTTTCTTTCGTTCTGCTAAATTCAATGAAATTCAACGGAGCCCTTTTTCAGGGCTCTCCTTTTCGCGAATAAAGTCCGGAGTACACGAGGGACGGCTACTGTATTATTCTCTATATGTTATACACTGAGAAACATGAAAGTTTAAAATCTTTGGCTACGTACACCGAACCACGGACGTTGCCTTTTTAATGAGATTCGACGGGACACACGAAATACGGGGGCGCGGAAAGCCGAATTAAAGTCGAAAAATAATCGAATTATTCCTCAGTGTCGCGCGAGCGGCACGAGGAAAAGCGATAAAATCACAGTTGTCGGAGCAAGTTTCCAAAGTAATAAAGTTTTTCGACGTAATTTAATAAAGCGTCGTGGTCGATGTTCAAGCGTGCCCCCTTACTTGTTTTTTGAATTTCAAGACAAATCACTGATCAACGAGGTGAGCGACCAAACTCGTTTACAAACTTTTGGCAGCTGCCCCGGCTTTTATAAGCCGTAACCCCAGTGAAATGTGACTACGTAAATTGACTTTTAATCGCAAACCTGCTTTTTACGGCGAACCTTTATCCATCCCCCACCTCCTTCCGCCCTCAGATAAAACATCAGATTTCTCGTCAATACGGCAAATCTGGCGAAAGCGGATCAAGTATTGGAAGTATTCAAGCAGAAGCTGAGTTTCGTATTCGAGAATCGCGGAGATATCATGTCGCCAATCTCTATTCCGGTCCGTTTTAAGCTTCTCCGATCAACTCTTTGTTTCCTCTTTAGAAAAAGCCTTAAGATAAAATTCATTTCGCTGCAACAGCGTGTCTTTCTCGCCTCTGCAATTTAGAGTCGTGCTCAACAGCTTGAGAAAAATGGCAGAACGACATCTTATATATCCCCGTTGAAAATGTATTATCACCTAAGCGTAGGTACAAAGGAGCAGTAAGTCAGAGCGAAGAAATAGCGACGAAAATCGGAAAAACGGGCGCCGCGCGGCTTTCAATGCGCGTCGCCGGCAAGTGGCAGCGACACACGAGCACAATATACATACCGGGCGTGAACCGCGTTTTCGAATCCGTAAAAAGCCACGTCGTGCCTCGCCTGCTTATTCTCGGCTTATTATTCCGCGGTTGTCGCCCGCAGATACCTTAAATCCGACATGTCGAACACCAATGCGGCCCGACGGAGGCGGATGTCTCGCGAGATGTCTTTAACTGTCGGATTTTTATTGTTATTTGTGAAGTCACCGCCCGTTCAAATCCACCTTCGCCATATTCGTCGACATTTGCGTTCCGTTTTCATCTCGTGTTGATTCACTCTTCGATTACGCGATTACCGTTACAGAGTTGCACAGTGATGAATTAAGCGACCTACACAACGCGCGATTAGTTTGCGCAATTTAGATTAACGTTTTGAGTGATCGGCAACCTAATTTTTTTTTGATATCTACTTTTTGAACTATTTAAAGAATCTATTAGAAAGTTTTTATGGGAAATCTTAGGTATGTATATATGTTAAAGAAATGCAAACGTAAGAATCTGACATGCGTCAATGTTTAACAACTTATATGTAATTTAATTTTTTTCACAAAACAGTCGGCAGCCGAGTTTTAATTTAAAAAATAGTTATATAAAAAATGGAATTTATTTTAGATGTTTTGTTCGATGATAGAATTATATCTTTAATTTAATTTTTCTCGCAAAAATAGTCAACAATTTTCAATTCCGATAACTATTATTAATTTTCAATTTTTTTTAAATAAATAGTTATATAAAAAGTTGGAATTTATTTCAAAATGACGACAGAACTACCTAAAAAAGAGATGGAAATTTGAAAATTTTACATTTCGATAACTTTTAACCATTGCAAAGCTAAGGTATCTTCAAATTTCAGTTGTAGTCATTTTTGTCAATGTAACACTTTATATATTATTATTCTAATTGAATTATTATGAACACATTATTATGGTAAAAAATTCCTGATATTTTTTTCTAAGTGTGCAATTATTCCATTGATCTAATGCGATGAATACGCAATCATGTGCACCATCGACAAATTAAAGCATACCGTTTACTTAAAAAATTGTAAAACACATTCCACACATCGGCAGCTCATCCGCAATTATATCTCATATTTATTTGAGCTGCTCTTTCAACCGTGGCATACGCACAGATGTGTTTAACATTATGGATACTTATGTGGAGCAAAGCGACAAAAAAAACCTAATGTTTTCCATTAAATACTTTCACATGCGCTTTTACGAAATGCCGAGCGTGTTCGAGTGACTAACGCGCGCGTATTGTCGCGCGTATAATCGAGAGAACTGAACAGATTTGCATCGGCATTTATGACACACCGGCGACGTAAATCTGTATTTAAATCTACACATACAAGTGCGGAATCGGTCCAATGGAAAAAAACAACGCGCGCGCCCGTTTGTGATATTTAACTGTTCGATGTCCATTCTAAAGTGACAATCGCTGTTACCGCGAGTATCGGCAATATCGTAATGTCAACCGATAATGCTAAATTGACCATTTATGAGACGTCACATTGTTCTCTGATCGCGACAATTTGTACACAACGCCTGAAAAACAATCGAATCCGACAAATATCGTGTGTTACGATGTTTAACGGCACGCGGCGGTAAACGATACGTATTTCGTTTTGTCCGCGGCAATGAAGACGACGGAGAAGAGAAACGTCAATTAATTTTCATATTCAAAGGCATCAATTGACGTATCTTAACGAGCAATTCGAGAGCGCGAAGAGGGAAAGGCGGTAGATGCCGCCCATGGAAGAAACGCGCGCAAAACCAGATGCACATCCCACGCGTGTCGGCGCAGCTTTAGATCCTCGGATTTCCTCCTTCGTTTCGATCAAGAATCTCTGTTCGTCTCTGAGTACGCTCTCTCTCTCTCCCTGATAGAGACGTATCGCGTGAATTTATAAAGGGGAAAGTGTACGCCGCGAAGTATACGCCTCCCACGCTCGAGACGCTCGGGGGGGCTTCCCCTTCGATCGGAAATAGAGAGATCAGCCTCACTTCCGTCATCGGCGGATTCCGCAATCGCATATCGACGGCGGACGGAGAGCAGACGAGGTAGCGTAATCGGGGGCGAGGCGATAAATCACGCTCGCTGATTACACATTTCAAAACGCGGCCGAAAGCGGTTGATCTACGGCTCCATAACTCTGGAAGTCGTCGGCATCCGCCCCCCTTCCTCCCCCGCGTCAGTCCACGTTGTCGGGGGAGGCACAACGACGTGTGTGTACCATCCCGAACCAGTTTCAGAGAGTTCCGCCGATTTTTATCCCGGTGACCCAATAATCTCTCTCTCTCTCTCTCTCGTGATATTGGAGGACGCGCGTGAGTTTTGCGTTTGCGCGTCATCTCTCCCCACCTTCCGTTCCCCGCTCGTGTCGTCGCCCCTGCACCCCCGACGAGATTCACTCACGGTTTACCCTCTCTGCGTCCGATCGAGCGATTCGACTGTCGTTGATTTTTCATACTTTCGGGGACGCGTCTGAAAGCCGATAACAAATGCATTAAACGCGTTAAACGTTACACGTATGACGATACGTCTCGCAGAGTACCCGAGTGCATGCGGGCGAGTGCACATCGGTCTTGCCTGTCGTTCATACGTTTGTTGTTGTTTCTGGCTGGCGAACGCATTGAAAGAAATAAATCGCATTTCGATTTTCAACCTTTGTTCAAGTGCAGCCTTGGCTGTCGTTCAAAAGCAAGGGAAAACGTATTTTCCGTCCGCTCCGCTCCTTTTAAAAACAGTCGGATCGAAAGAATGGGGGGTGAGAGGGAGGGGGGGAAATAGATAAACAGAAAACACGCTGTTGTCACGTGATTAAAATTGTTTTCCGGGAACGGAGTGCCGGTTAATCGCGCGTTTCTCGGCCACGGCGACCGGGATCGTCGCAGTAAATCCCGATAGCGATTTAGATATGGAATTTCGATAGCACCGCAAATGTTACAATAACGCGCAACAACAGCCAACGCACGCGGTAATTCTAGGCGGCGCGGCGCCAGGACGCTACAAGTAATGGCCGTAATAATGCTACATATTTCACTTATAACTGGTCGTAAAGACTGTTTTATTAACAGCTCTCTCGAAGTTATAAGATATTATAACGGTGCTTTATGAGCGGGCCATTTTATAAGTAGTAATATTCGGTACACACAATTTCGCGAAAATCTAATTGCGTTAGATTAAAAAAAAAAGATTACATTTTGTCAAATCTCTGCGGGAGCTTTTCGTTCGCGCGTTTTGCGGTCGACATTATAGCGGTAATAATTATCATAGAAATAAAGCTCGAAAAATACTTTTTTCTCGGTTCGTAAAATTTGTTTATACGCATCTCGAAAAAATATTTCGGACGTTATGGCGATTAAAAAAATGTTAGTAAACGAAGAAACGTGATATTGAATTGAATATATGAGGAAGGGAGGACGCGAAGGGGGAAAAAAATACGTAGAGATGAGAAAACGTTAAAGTTTTCCATTCCCGTGCGAGACGCTGGGAGTACTCTGTCATCTCAACACCCATCGATGGCGTTCCACCTGCATATTAATGCAGATCTTTCGCAGCTCTTACATTAACATATCTAACTTCTCCGTCGTACGGAGATAATATTTCTTTTAGCAGACGTTTTACCGAATGAAACCATAATCATTATTATTATCACGCCACTGATGTACTTAATAACGAGAAAAGTCTCGCTATAAATACAATAAAGAATCAATTCAATCTCGAAATGTAAGAAAATAAAAATATAAGGAATGGAAATACGTAATATAATCACAATGATATATAATCTGAAAATTGATATATATATATATAATTTACTTCAAGCAATTAAATTTTAATTCATCATAAGCATTGCCGATGACGCCACGTGCCAATTAATTCCGCTAATATAACAAATAAATTTACTCACCAGCTGATGAGTCGTTTTCCTAGTAATCCGAGTTGCACTCGCACACACTCGCACACATGCGCTCGACACAATCAGAAATGTCAACGACGCGAGAGACGCGACCACTTAGAACGCCGATTAATGGCTCGGTTCGGCATCCCCGGCGATGCCTCCCGCGGGGAAACTCGCACTCGACCGACGAGAGGAACGCGACGAGATCGAGCGGAGACGGGGACCGCGAACGCGGGCGACCGTCGTGCACTAATTGCGTCACAACATGGCCGTCACCTTGCACACGACGCAACGAAAGTCTCACGCGATTTTTGCCCCAATTTCCCGCAGACGGGAGGGGAGAGGGGCACGAGGAACGCGACCACTTTGCCCGGCGATTAACGGCGTCGGCTCGGTTCGACATCCCCGCGGCGATGGGGAAACTCGCGGGGAAACTCGCTCTCGAGCGACGAGAGAACGCGGGGAACGCAAGATCTCACCTCGCGGCACTAACGAGACGAGACGAAACTCTTCGTCACGTACGCCGGACACCGGGCGTCCCGCGACGACACTCCCGTCGACGAATCGCGACGCTTTGTGTCCCCGATGACGTTTGCGAGCGATCCAGACGAGAGGACGCGGTGACCGCGAGCTCGCAAATCGCCAAGAAACGCGTGATGCGAAGGGATAACTGCGTGTCGAACGGAGACGGACCGCGACACGACGCGAACGCGAGCGACGGTCAAGTACAGCCTGAAGTTGTGCACTAACCACGTCACAACATGGCCGTCCCTCTGCACACGACGCGACGATAATCTCACGCGATTTTCGCGCCAATTTTCAACGAGCGGGAGGGGAGACAAAAGAGAAAAATTTATGTATTTATCTATTATTTATATATAGTATACGTCCATTTATTGAAAAAACTGGCTGAATCTAATAATTCTTTTCGTATATTAATTATAAAACATTTAATTCTGAAAAAATAAAAAAGAAAGAGAAGAAAAAAATAGATTCGATATTTTTACTGTAAAACATTAATTATTTCCTTCTCTGCTAAATTCTGTAAATATCAGTTAATTTACGTAATTTATGTTTATTTAAATTATTTATTTATTTTTAACATTTTTTTTAATATATTTATTTTAAACATTTTATTCTTTTATTAAAAATATTTATTTACTTTTTTAATTTTAATATAAATGAATAAAATATATAAATGATCCATAAAAATGTCTACAATTTTTATTTCTGTGATTTTACGAAGGATTATTATATCTTTAACAATTCTCACATCGATTTAAATTATGATTCAAATTATTCACTTTTAAATTGACTGTTAATTCCATGAGAAAAATTAGCTACAAATTTGAAATTAAAATTTGCCTGTCTCTTATTGTTGTAAGTCTATTAAATATTTTAATTTTATTATATTTAATTGTTACTCAGCCGCTCAATAAGTGGTCGTTGGAAAAAGCGGTAAAGGAAATAAATAATTAAAATATTAAAAATTCCGGACGCACATAATTTTTCCTGGACTAATTTTCAACGCTCTCAAAAATCTTCCAAATGCCGTAAAAAAGAGGATAGTGTCCGGGGAAAAAAGAGAACGGATGGCAACACTAGATATAAGGAATAATCGCAAATCCTGGAGAATCGTGGAATCAAAACCGGTTTGGCACAGAACATACGATTACACGTGTCTACAACGTTCAGAATTGAATATACGCTGAGAAAGCACGCGTGTATACTTCGCGCGTTCGTACTTCCTCGTTCAACGATCCCCTCGACCTCTGCAACTCTCGCGACGGTCTAATCCAAGATTCCCTTACTCTTACTTTTAAACCGTCGAAAACATCCGATGGGAGAGCGCCACGCCCGTTCGCCGTCCGTCCGGGATTGTCGGGAATGACTAGGGGGTGGGAAATTAATTAGACGGAATTTCACGGAGAGAAAGGGCTGTCCCGCGGAAGTTTAGGAGCGAGCGGAGTAGTAGGTACGAAAAGCTTAAACGGCTTCGGCTCTCTCTCTCTGTAACTTCGTTGCACGCTGGCGACTTCGGGCGAGATCTTGGGGAACCGCGAGCATTTACAGCACGCCAGAGCTAACATAGATTCTCCTATAATACCACGACGCGCGCGCGGACTTGGCTAAGAGCCTCTGAGAAAGTTGCCGGACGAAGCGTCTCGCGAATCCGACGGTTAATTCCGGCAGATCTTTTTACGCCCCCGAGCGAACGGGGAAAACGGCGACGGGGACGGGGGTATTTTGTCGTTGCGATGCAGCACCGTGCACGCCGACTATTTTATAGTTGAGCACGCTTCTGCGAAGTTCGCGTTTCCATGCAGAAAAACGTCAAGGATAAACCTCGAGGAGTCTTGACGGCCTCAAGAGCCCTCGGATTTCTGGTCGGTAAAGCATTTAATGTCACATTTGCCGTGCTGCGCTTGGATAATTTTAAATTATCCATTCCTGAAAAGGGCATGGAATAGATAATCGAATCTATCGAAATCTGTTGTCACCGCTTTACCGCGACGCTGATTGGTCCTCTTGCCGAGCTAACTTCGTTGAGAGACTGTCGTCGCCGAATTAGGAAATAATAATTTGTATAGCTGGTTATTTATAATACCGCGATTATCGTTGCAATTTATTTTTGAAAGGTAAAAAATAAAATGCTAAGTAGCGCGCAAAGCGTGGTGTCTAGTTTACATAAGAGTAAGATAACTTACGTGTAATTGAAGAGACAAACGCGTGACGCCTCTGGCCTTATGTAAATTATTATACGCACGCGTTTGTATTGCACTTATAAGAACGACAATTTATTGTATACACGATTTTGCCGTCATCGGGCCTTTCTTCCGCCAGAAGTAACAAGTCGCCTTTTCTTACATTGTGTTGCAGGCAAGAAACGAGAAAATTGTTTTCTCGATTCTGTGTGCGTTGAATTCGAGCTGCGAAACTACCCACCCCGGGTGAATCGTCCGATTCGGCGGAGAGGTGGCGAGCGAAGGCGGATAGGGGTAGGCGAGTAACCACATCGCTGAGCTTCTCGGCAAGTGGCGCAAAAAGTGGGCGCGTGTGTTGGTTACCGGCGAGAGAGCCACGGACTCTTTTTTCGTATCCCCGATGCAAGCTGCGGCGTCGCCCGCGCGTATAACGATAACAATTGTACTGCCGGACAATGCGTCTGAAATCGTGTCGCGCTATTTTTAGCCACCTTTACCTGGCGCGCAATCAAAGCGGCCGTCATTTCGCTCTCGAAACGATCCGACCGAATCGCCTATTTTTTTTTTTGTGAGCTCGATATTTCGTTATAGAATAATCGATAGCAATCTATAATACATGACGTGCCCTCGATTTCGACGTTAAGCTTAAAATTAAGATCAGAGGAGTGAATGATATGCTTTTTTTTTTAAGATTGTAAAACTTACTTTCAAATTATTAAAAATATCTCGTTACTTTGAAATGAATTAAATTTACGCAAGTCCAATACAAGCGATACGCTTTTCTACATTCTCTCTATTCGTTAGGTGATACTGCTTAAAGTAAATGTTTATATACGTCAGTGGGGAAGGTAGGTTAACTCATGCCATTGTGGCATTGTGTGCTATCTCGCGGACGTAAAATTGCGGCCGCGTTTTTATATTTGAAATGGGTTTTAACGCTGTGCACGGTACGTGCACGTAGAACAGTTTACACAATTTTGTTAATTACAGTGCGCCGGAGAAAAGGTAAAAAGAGTAGGCGCGCGGGGAAACCCCCAAGTCTTTCGCGCAGTGTCGAATTAACTCGCTTGTCCGCGCGTTCCTTCTTCGCAAAAACGATCGGAAACGGTGAGTATATTACGGTCGTAATCGCCGTTAATTACTTCTTTCTCTTCTGAAATTGCACAGGTGAGTAATTTATGCTGAAGCAGTTACGCGAAAGTTCAAATCCCGCGGAGTCATATCGGACCGGAAAGTTTACGTTAACAAAGTTTATTTCCGTTCTTGCGAGTTTGCGCGCACGTGCGAACGAGCGAGCGAGAGAGAGAAAGGGAGGGGGGGGGGGAGAGAGAAAGAGAGAGGGAGGGAGGGAGAACTGGTTGACCGAATCGTTGAGAAAATAAATGGATTGCGATTGGAGTCGTCATTCGTTTCCGAGTTCCATCGCGAGCGAGATAGATCGCCGGTTAAATAAAAACAGCGAGAGAAATCGAGACGGAACGACGACGAATACGCTGACCTCGTGCGTCAGGTGGCAGGAGATTCATGATCGCTCGCCGGCTCACAAATGACGTCGTTACATAAGTACAACCCCGCCGAACTCTCGCTATCCAGGGTGAAAGGCGGCCGTAGTGACCATAATCATTCTGCAAAATTACCAGAATTTTCAGTGACCGTGCATTTTTTTCCCCCCACGTACGTGAGCTTTCATAACAATTCGGCTAATTTTCAAATTTGCTTGAATTCACTTTATTTAATTGAATTAACGTTATTTGAAAATGTAAATTTATAACATTTCATATTAATAAATCACCGATTGAGCGATGATGTATCAAAAAGACAGGTGTTTCGCGTAAAACGCAATTGTACTAAGTGTAATCCAATGTAACGATTGAATTACAGGGATTTCAACGCATTGCGTGATCAGATTGTTATTACACGCTTGTTTGTAATACGATAATTCTCATATTGTCAAGAGAATCCCGCGCGCGCGTTTAATTAAACAAAAAAAATGCTCGGACTATCCTCCGCCGTGACAAAGTAAGAGAAAAAGCAAAAAGCACGAGGTTTGTCACCATTTTTCATTAAAAATCTGCAAAGTTTTTTACTGAAAGTAGAACCATGCGAAACATTATTTGAATCATCGATTTCACCTGGATTCCTCGACGAGGAGAAAAAAACTCGTTGCCATTGGCCATCGTAAAATTGAACGTTCAGCCGGACGCCTGGAAATTTTTATGAAGTTTGCGAATCTCTTAAAACGAGGATTCATGATAATTACGGGCATTCATTAAATACATATGTGTCTGCGGACACTCGTCAAGATACGCTGAACAATTTTACGAACGTAATAACGTGTGCGCTCGTAATCGTAAATAGTTATTAAAGCGAATAATTAGTCTCTTCGGCTGGAATTTTGTGAGATTCGCAACCACAATCGTACTTGTGTGCAAATTCAACGATGAAAATCCTAATTTTCAATTTGACTTACTTATTTAAAATAGCAGTATCGATCCCGTCTAATATATATTTTTAAGTCCTTTCAAGTAGTAATTGTAAGTTCTCCAGTTTAGCAACGATCTAAAATAACACTTTCACGAAAGAAGTTATATATAGATTGTAGATATTCCATTTAGGCGAAACATAAAGAATAAAAAAAAAAAGAGGCAGATGTGGATCGGAATGGCCTGATAAGGATTTGGTGAATTTGTAACAGAAAATAAATTTGTCCGGATAAGTTTTCATAGTTGCGTTTCATTGGTATGTTTCAAAACCTACAATGCTAAGGAGCGATCGAATATTTTTCTCGTGTTATATCGTTTATGTTATTGATATTTAATATTATTAATATTATTTATTATTATTTATTATTAATATTATTTATTAGATTAATATTATTTTGAATGTAATTCAATTTGACTCTATTAACGCGTATCTTTCTACCTTTGTGAACAAATACGCCGCAAACAAATGCTGATACTCATTTGGAAAATGTCAAGCAGCCTCGGTAATAATTAATTAGAAAGCAGTCGTGCCTCTCAATGATTGGATCCGTGATCGCGCATTCTCGTGCTTGCACCATAATACCTCCAATGAATTGTGCATGCATACAAATAAACATGGTATAATATCGCAACTAGCAGCTGTATATAAATCTGGTAGCATGGCATCCCAATTTTAGTCCAATATATTGTGTTTATTACCCTATTTTTTGCAGATGCTTGATTAAACAGCCGTGTAAAATCGATCTGGCCACGGACCAGACACGAAGCTAAATAAAACTTTACGAAGGAAGACCGAATTTCTCTAAGAGATGCCACACCATGCATTTTCAGAGTGGAAGTGCTAAGATAAACGACGACGAAAAGACTGCTTCGCGGTTTTGCGATTCACAACGATTGGAAGAAGTGATCGCGCAGGTCCTTTTATGTTTCACGAACACCATAGTGCGCGAAAGTGCCACTTTCGCACAACGCAGTAGATGCGCTGCACCACTTCTCCTGCTACACACCGGCCACTGGAGTACAATTGCATCGGTGCAACCGAATTGCTCGACGTTTTACGCTCATTCGTTTCTCTTCGCCCGTTGCGGCGTGCCGATAAAGAAAAATATCAGTGCTTATAAAAAACGATCCTGTCAAACTAAAATCTTCACCTCTTTCACGTTGTTCCCGAAAAACAATAGGTATCTCATTGACGGATGTTACAAAAAGCGAATAGATCTCTCCTAATGATAAATCGTAACATAAACTTAATGATGAAACGTTATCACGATGTAAATATCTTTTTTAACGGTAAGGTTTGAATTTGAAGATCTTTCTAAAAGAGCGGACAAAAAAGAAATCAATATATAGCGCCTGAAATTCCCAATAGTGAGGTGAATTTCAATTTTTAAGATTAACAATTCTAAACTGATTTTTCAAACGTATAAAGAAGTGCGGCATGTTTATGTTATACAAAGTTTAAAGACATGCAATTAAGTTTTGTGCATGCAAGTTGATTGTCTTCATTTGAAATCAACAGTTTCCGATCACTTAATAGGTCATCGAACTTCGAAAGTAGGCTGATGCTTCCGCTACTCTTCGTGCTAAAACTCGCCCTCTTAGCAACACAAACGCGGCATTAAAAGTCTTCTCCGATGTAGTGTCGGGCAAGAGCGCTTACACGGACCGGATGAAATTGAGAAAGAAATCCTTCGGCTTATGAACCGAGGCAAATATTTACGCAACCCCTTCGTGTGCAAACGCATTGTTCGAATCCGCGATATTTTGTAGCAAAGTTTCGCGAATATGTGCCTCCGAAGGAGAGGTCTGATTTTTCTAGAAGTTCGAACGTATATAACGTTCATAAATCCAAATAAGAATTATTTATAGAAGTCGCCAGATATCGCAAGCGAGATGCTCCTGAGACCGAACTTTCTTCGACAGCCTGTGGCGAAGTTGATGCGCGGGGAAATATCCGTGAGTTTGCCCAAGGTATTATTTCTCTCGAATTGGGGAAAGGTCACTGTATACGTGACGGAAGTTAAAATTGAATTCGAAAGAGAAGGGACGCACTTAGAATAGAAAACAGCGAGCATTTTTATGCCGCCAATAATTTTTTCACAAGCACGTCTGATTCAATATCCGCAATTGCGGCGCAAAACCTACTTCTGTACATATGCTTCACGAAAATAACACTTTACAGAAGCTTAAGGTTTCTTTTTGGAAATATCTCTTTAACGACTCGGCACTTGTAAAAAATTTACGCGTCACTTCTTTTTGCCTATATATTTTAACATATCCAAAACTTATTAAAATCCAAGAGGGGACACTTGGGGTTTTGTATTCCCTTGTGAGATCAGTTGCGTCGTGCGCGAAATAATTAATGATGGCGATCGTGCGATCTGTTGGCAACTATTAGTCAGTACAACCAAACAGAAGTATGTAAGTGAGCTTTACGTGGCGTAAACATTTCGCTGTAATAAAGTAAAGCGGAAACAACGCCGGTGAAAAGGCAAATTTACACAAATAACTGAGACTTTTTGATTTTATTTTGTCTGATTCTTGACTTTTATTTTTTGTATGTGTGTTGCTGTTATAGAATAAATAAACACTTTTGTGCAAATTCTCGTGTATTCGATTTGTTCAAACTCCTCGTTCAACACGTCATATTTGCTTTAAAGCTATCGTGACATCCGATGCACGTTTATTAGTTACAAGTTCATTTAAATTTAATTAAAATATCTTAATGATTTTCAGATCAGAAACAATTTTCAGAAATGTAGAGAACGTTGACTAGACGGATGTGAGTTTCGGGACACGACGTAGGAAGGAGATTAATAAATCATGTCTGTCGAAGGGAAAAAACTTCAAACTGATCTTTCCCTTTCATAAAAAGTATGATTTCTGACGAGAGGGGAGATAGAGCCGGAGGGGGTTAGAGTTTGAAAGGATTGAAATTGGTTGGGATCCAATTCATAGTTCAAAGGCCTCGTCAGCATTAGTCTTTCATTCTAAAAAAAAAAATTACGAAAACAAATTTATATCTGTGAAAATATTTTCCCGTCGATGGTGCGACCTCTCTTTCCTCTCTTCTTTTTTTTGCGTCGTGAATCGAGAATCCCGTGACAGAAGAACGATGGAACGGGAGACAAATAAGGAAACGGGCGCGAGAGAGATGTCTTCACGGTAATTTGCCAGGGGCATGATTGCCCTGTTTACACAAGCTAGTGTGCATTTCCGCAGCGCCGGCGTAATTACGCGAATGACTCAATCTTCACCAACAAACTTGAAAATTTTCTCGAGAATCCTCGAGATGAAGAAATAATCATAAAGGTAAGCTGTTTCCGGAACGATTTTCGTTATACGCCCGAAAGACACGACTTACGTGCTGACATTTTCCATCGCGATTAAATTGGAGATGTGACGATGCCTTATCCGTATGAGAAAATTACATTAAAAAAACAAAAAACAAAAAACGAGGATATCTCTCAATATCAAGTATTTCTACGAGTTCTCCGATTTGAAACTTTCTAAAAGAGAAGTGCATATATACAAATATAATTCTAATTAAAGTTATCGATATAGAAGGTATAACATAATACTGTTCTAATGACAATCATTAATTGGTTTTTCAATCTAGTCTCTAAAAATCTTTTTTAATTTTACTAGAAAATGCTGGAAGCTATTGTTACTTAGGGTCGAGCGTTCGATAGTTCGTCGCGTTGAGAAGTGGCACATGGTGCTCCGGGAATTCCGTCGAATTCTATGGATTTTCGAGGCTCACATTCCGTGAGGTAACAGCATGAGAATACGTTACATGTACACGAGTGCCTTAGCTCCCGCTGCGGCTTGCTCTAACGCGGTGCAACGCCTTGGCCCTTAAGCCAGACGAGGATCGGGATCACCCCCGTAGGAATGCGGCGAGCAAATAGTCAAAATAGCTATCGGGCTTGGCGAGCCTCTGTGTCTTCGCCGCATGTGTTGACACACATGTTCTAAGTGCTCCTGTTTCGACGGCTGACGCGTTTGCCGAAGGACGAGAACATTCAAACTTTGCTCGCGTTGTAGACACAATAAGGAATAACAGTGCCGTGCAGATGTACGAACAGATGTACCGAACGAGTCATTATCATTTTCGCTCACGCGACGTATCGGAGAAATCATAACTATACATATAATAAATTCAACTTCGAAGTTGTTTGGTAAAATTCACGGCATCGTAAAAATAACGTAAACGCGTACTCCCTCGATATAATCTGTATCTTGTAAACGATGGAAAATTTTATGTAATAAACGTTACAATGTTACAAAATGTAATAAATTTTACAAATATATTTAATATTTAATAAATCTAGTAAATAACTGTAAAATATGTTTTTCAGAAAAATCATTTCATAATTTAAATTAGCATTGTCTATATTTTAAATAATTAAGAGACCTCTAAAAAGTAATGATAATGATAATGATCGCATTTCTTCCGACAGTAGCAGTCAAGATATCGGGACGGAACTGTGCTAATTAATGACCAAAGTGTTACCGCCACTTGTTACGGAGAAAAGGCAAGGTCCGAAGGCGATGTGGGAACGATCGCAGTTGCTGAACTTTAAGCTAATCACGTTGCATAGTTTGCGGTCCAATGAAGGGTCCGAACTGTCGGACGCCCGACAAACTTCCTGACCGAACAGAAAAGTCCCGAAGGTGCCGGGCGGTGATTCCGCCGATTGCTCGTCGTCCGTCGATCGATCGGTGCCCGAAGACAATCTCGGACTTTCGGGCGCTAAGCCCGAAATGTTAAGTACTTTGTAAGCCGCGCTCGCAAACACCGTTCCATGCTAGACACGAGTTTCCAACCGTAAATTCTCGGCTGCGAACGTGATTCTTGTTACCGCTTAGCAAAGACGCGTTACTTCCGTTCGTCGGGGTGCTATTTTCTCGATAACAATGCGACAGCGTGGCAAAGATGAAAGGGGCGCACGGGGTCTTCCTATCAAATTTTCCATGGTCTGTACTTTTTTTTTTTACGTAAAATTTGACAACGTTATTTTAATTCAAAATGTAAAACAAAACGGATATCGGGCCAATTAACGTGACCAAAAATTGCGAAAAATTCAAATAATCAAAATATATTTCGCAAAATGTCAGAGCAAAACTGCTTTCATGGAAAGATTAAAATTGGTGATGACTGTTTACAAATTGCTTCTCTTCGCGCGCAATTATGATTAACAGGACAATTAATTTACTCATTCTAAAAGATCGCACCGATTACTGATTACTCACGTCGAGAGATAGATTCAGATTTCTGATTTGCTCGATGGCGCTTTCCTCTAGCGACAATTTACTTCGCCGAGTGCTGGCGAGCGTCAATGTCCAGCCGTTATCGCGCACCCGGAGGCTTTATTATACAGTCGTCACCGATCACGAGAGGCGCGCGCGCGAGATAATTTCGCCGATAGACCCCACAATTTGCCGAAGGGCAAATCTAAACGATCTCATCTAACGTCTCGACGAGCGAGCAGGGGTACGAGTTACAGATACAATCGCGTTCGCACGATCGCAAATATCGATCGGCAGAAAGGGAAAGAGAGCAGCGTAAGTCCGCGTATACATTTTTTTACGCGGCTCTAAACAAATGCAGCTGTTCGCAGATTCTTGCATTCAAAATAATTGATCGTTTCCGCGTGCACTCAAATCCGCGTGAAAATATATCGCGTAAATCCGGAGATTACTACGTGAAAGTAATGCATGAATTTAGCGCGGGGCTTCCCTCTAGTTTTCGAAAAAGATAAAACGGATTACATATTAAACAGAATATCTCTCCAATATATTTTGAATATAACATAATATTTCCATTGTTATTAATAACGAATGTAGGATAAAAAGCGATCGCTCAAAACGACAACAAAATCCCACATCTGTTGCATTTTATCGCGTTTTCCATCACGTTTTATTTCGCGCACTGGCTTTCGCGGCCCATCTGCTTTGGATTACATGACGATATTCCGATTTTCAGTAGTGATTTGGCGGGCGGAAAACGGCACGACCGCGATTAACTCGTTCATATCGTCGACGAGCGGATACACATCTCGCTTCGCAGTGCGAAAATCAAACGAACAATCGACATCGCCGTTTTCAACTTACGCAATACTGCGAAGTGCATTAATAGTTCAACGTCACTCGTCTTTGTTTGTAATTTATTGCACGCAATCTCTCCGTTACACTTTTTCCACGTTAAATTCGATCGACTAATTTGGAGCCGCGATAGTTTTCATTCGTGTCGCTGGCTAAATAGGCTCGATTGCTGTTTAAATCACGGTGGAATTTTTCAATTTACGTGAGAAACGTGAGGTGAATTCGTGTTGTATGCGTAGCGTGCAATCGAATCGCAACGCAAACCCGTAAATTACGTGACGAAGTGTCGCGTCGAAGGTACGAAATGACTGCTCGGACTGATCGTAGGGAATTCCGGAGGGACACACTGATGATCGGCCGACGTAATAGTACAGGTGCATCACGTACGTACGTAGGGGAGGGAGGAGGGCAAAAAGGAAGCTGAACGAAATACGCGCGAAGCTTTTAGGCGCGGCATGAATGCACGCATTGAAACGAATGGCTTTCATGGCACACGGGCCACGGGCTATCATCCGCAGATGATATATCACCTCCCGGGACTTTTGAACACCGCGGACTTTTCTCACGCGTTCATGTGGCAATGGGAGGAGGGAGGGGAGGTTAGCGAATATAATAGTCACCGCGCCCGCGCTCATTTCAGCAATTGCGTATTTTCGTTGTCTCCGTTATCATTTTCGGACGAAATCCTTCCCCTCGTAACGATAATTAATTCTTCCGCTCGGTTCCCCATTGTCTCGCTTGATATACATTCGTTAATGTCGCATACAAGTCACGAGAGAAGAATTGTGCAAGAATGATCGCGCGCACGTACGTGGGTACGGCTTGATTACACAAAAATCGAAACGCGGGGACGCGGTTGTGAAAAAGTCGTAAAATCGCCGGGGCTTCGTTGCGCAAAGATAACCTCGGTATCTTTAGCCACGAGACGGAGAAAGGGGGAGAGGAAAAAAAGGTAGGTATCTTGGTGCGCGACACGCGAATCACACGACGGCCTAAATTTATTTCACGTCGTAAAGCTGGTTTAGATGCAACAGCTGTAGAAGAACTCGCACGTATCGCGACGGTAGATTTGTCACGTGCAACCGCATTGCGGCTCACGCCCCGTCATATAATTTCAAATGCAAGGGCGACTTCGCCATTGCGTTTCGACGCGTCGGCTGGTGACGATTTCCCCCCCCCCCCCGGTGTTTTTTTTCCATTCTTTCTGATTTTTCCAACCAAAAAAAAACCAACGACAAACGTAACGTCGGGACGCGACGTGGACGAAACGTATATTAACGACGCGCGTGACGGCTCGCATTAAACTCGTATGAAGGCTGACGCTAAAACAGCGACATCGCTCCACGTAAATATAAGATCGCGCGCACACACACACGCACACGCGCACACACAAAATAAGCAGCCGTTCCCATCGCTTTTACGATAGGGCACGATCGTGCGTGCGGTTCGTATCTACGCGCATCTCCCGTAAAGCACCCCGTTTAATTCCGCGGTTTAATTATATTCCCGCGATATCGGAATCGCGCGCGGCGCGATCCATTCGGGCGCGATAGTTAATTAAAAATAATCATTACACCGGGAAGATATTTGTAATGCCCCCGCGAAGCCGGTTTCAGCACCGGCGAGGAAGTTTACAGATAAACCCGGTCTTTATGGTCAATTTCGCGGCCCACCGTTCTTCAAAGTGGAACTTAACTACCTTGAACTAGTGGTAAATTACACGTCGGATATTCTGCGCGAATGAGCACCCGTCGTACGTTCACCGATACGCGTGTTTCCTCCACTTGTTCAGCGGTTCGACGTAATGCAACTCCCCCCCCCCCCCCCGCCCGGCGGGTACGAAGAAAAAGCGACGTTTGAGCTTCGCCGAGCAATGCAAGAGAAATCCGCTCTCGTGATCTTATCGGATGCGATTTTAGGGATTTTCCGTCGGTTACGTTTGTACCGAAGTGGCGCTATCGTTATTCCTATTAATCGATTCTTGTTTACAGCTTGTTACCACTTGTTTTTTAATTAATCTAATGTCTGCATTATTTCCTTTATGTATTGTAGCTTTAGTACACACAGCTATTAATGTACATGGGATGAACAAATACGAATAATAGTGACTATTCGAGTATTAAATGACTTCATTTCAAGAATAGAATCAGTATTAAAAATAAATTATTAACAAGTGCACTTCCTAGAGGTTCGCATTACTTTGCCCATCCCTGATAATCACGTAATGATGATCCGCATTTTACCGTCGCGGCCAGTTACGGAAAGACCATGGGTGAGTCATTGAAACGACGATTCGACCTGACGAGGGGATCGAATCTCCCCGCGTCTGCGGATTATTGCGAATCCCTTCGTCGATCGCCGGTGCAAAAAGGAAGGGAGGGTGAACTAAGGCGAGAGGGACGAGAGGGACGCAACGCCGGCGAACGGCTCTTCGATCCATTATCGATGATCCGACCTGCATACGCGGCGCGAGACACATCGTCCCAAAACCGGTTTCCCGATCGGTTCCGAGAATCACATGCGCCCGAATCGGATCCGGGTACCCACACAGCTTCCATTCCCGCTTCCTCCTCTTCCTCCTTGACCGTCTAGGCTCTTTCACGCCGCCGTCTGCGGCTGGAAGCAGCGACTTCCGCGAGGCGCGGATGTGGGCCGGACCGGATTCGCGTTTACCTACGCCATATTTTAGGCGTTAGGCACGTCGCCGTAGGTAGGGCCACGGGGCCCGGCATGCATGCATCATCGCATTATCGCCTCCTTCTCGAAGTTACCGTTTTACCACGTAGCCGATCTACGGCCTCGCCTCGGCGCCACGGAAACGCCGTTATGGCCGAGCCTCTCGATCAATATCCGCTAATCATTGCAATTCTAATCGACACGCCGATCAACATCGTTTAAAATGACCACGCTTTTCAAAGTTGTAATTGAAACAAGTTTATCGCTTGTTTCTTTATCAGTTTCGCTTAATCGCATCAAAATTTGTACCAAAAGTATTTTCAATTACAATCATTTCCTCTCTCTAATCGATGTTATTTTATCACTAGAGAGATTTCCCAAATGCAACGGTATTTAATCCATGTAGTTTTGTTTGATATTTTACTTTTATTTTAATAATAAAAAAAGCAGCTTTCAGAAATAAAACTATTATACGATACTGTGTTATAATCCTCCAGAAAAAGTGTACATTTTTCATTGATGCAGAAATATATTTTTATTATATATATATATTTTTTTTTAACACAGTAATGGATTTCGGTCGTTTTATTCACTCGACGCGTCCATCGGAGAAGAGCAAAAATTGTTCATTTTTAACGACTTTGTTCGCGATAGGTAATACCAGCAAGATGTCGCCGACGTGGTTTGGTAAAACGGAAGTTCCGTCAAAGAGAGCTTCTTGCGCGTGGTCTCGCCACAAACCGCCATCCATCACCACGCTGATCGCCGGCATACATCATGCATTTTTCCATCCATTGTAAGCCAACACGCCTCCATTCGCTACGTGATTTTATCATGAATGTCGTCTAGGTGCTTGCACTTGCGCTTGGGACCCTTAGGTGATGCAGGCATTTTTAAATCACATATACATACTCCATAACGGTAAATGCAAAAGAACTTTCTTATAAAAGACTTTGTAAAATCATCGAGAATTCTAAAATAATCGCAATATTTAAATTAATTTATTCCGCTCATCCGATGCACATTAAATCGATTTGTCATTGATATTTGTTAATTTCATATTAGCTTAACCAATTGCACATTATTTATTAATCAATAATTTAATAACTGTTATATTAATTATTGTACGTGTATATTATTAATTTGTTACATTACGATTGTATAATATTATGAGAAATAATAAAATTTAATTAAAATTCTGCAGCAGGTATTTCAGGAGCTATACGTCAGAGAAAATCTGGGAATATGAGCACTTTTTTGAAAAGCATACATTATGCGAAACGTACGTGCTCCTCTTCTGAAGCCTCATCATGGCATGTAGATGAAATATAGAAAGTTGGCGAGAAGCATAGTAAAACTAGCACGGTAACACCGGCCAGAAGAGAATTTTAGTATCGTCATTCAAATTATCGTATTTAAACGGTTTGTGTAATTTCCAGACAACTCAAAAAAATTGAATATAAAGTATTTCTTTGTCTCAAGACTTTCAAAATTTTCCAAATCAAATATAAAGTACTTGGAATATTTAAAAACTATATTAAATAGAGATTATTACTTAGAAATTGATTATAATAAATGGATTAATATAAAAAAAATAAAACAAATTAAGTGAGCATAATTCGGCCTTATTCAGCCTATCTTACAAAATTCAATGTTAAACCCACTCGACCTTATCAACCGAATAGAAAAATCATAACCAACTTAAAAGCATAAAAGAATGACATTAGATGATATAAATCCGAAAGTTGACAACGATTAAGAATGATCGCCGTCGGCCAATTAACTCGCTCGCGAACCGCGCTTTCACGTACAGAAGAAAGCGGCTGAATTCTCCAAACTATTCATCATCATTTCCAACTGGCGAACGAAATTTAAGAGAAGCGCCCGAGACCTCCACGTATACGATCCCGGTACATCATTAACCACGTAGGAAACTGGCTTAACCACGTGGCGGCGTCGTGTGCAGGTGTGCCTACGGTGAATTTAGGTTAATCGTTCGCGCTAATCGCCAGAAGTACATCCTTTGAGCAAGCAACGCGAGAGCTCGTAAAGCTGACGCGCCGCTGCTGTACGCTTTGCGATCCGCATCGCGGAGGCGATGGTGCAACCATGCAGCCACGATGGATCGTTTTATCCGAGGTGAAGTATCACGCCGTTCAAACACCGGATACACCCACACAGACGCGCAAATTCAAGATGCTTTAGCAATCGATAATTGGTCCTGCAAGTCGCGTTGTCATACCACGAGAGGTTTCCCCGGAGGTCGAAATGCCAAAATTTCTGTATCACAATTTTCGCAGCCCGAAACCATCGTCTCCGAAGAGCCAAGGTCTTTGCGGGAACAACTTTACGAATACCATCGTTTAACCGACGTGAGTGGTTAAATTGAGAGCCGGCTTGTCCGAGATGTCGAAAAAGAATTGCGGTAAAACCATCGGTAAATCGACTCCGTAAGCCAGCGCCGCAACAAAAGAACCACCGCCATCGGCAATAGAATTGCGCAGATAGACACTGGCAATGAGAATTGTTTTTTAAAGATAATTGGCCCCGCGACAGGAAATTCGATACAACATATCTCTCTCTCTCTCTCTCTCCCTCTCTCTCTTTCTCGAGTGGCACAGCTGCTCCGAGAGCTTACTTTTTCGATAAAAAAAAAAGATATCAACCGTTACAATAAATTTGCGGTTTTATCTTATCCGATGTCAAACGCCATAATTGTATATACTCACTATTTATCAAAAGCTTGATATAATGGCAAACATCTCCATTATATAGGATACACAACCGCAGAACGTACCTTTTGTTAAAACAGGAGAAATGCTAGCTTTCTGCGTTTCCATCTATAAAAAAAACTACGGCTATTATATTATCTTTCTCGAAATCTCATAACTTTTGTATCTTTATTTTTATTACTTGAAATAGCGGAGATATTTCAAATAGCTGGTGGCTTTGTAGAATGGCTAAAAATGTTCAACGTAGATACTTTTTTAATTCTCGATAATTGATCAAATTTTTCAACTATAAAAAATTAATTTAGTGAATAGCTTTCAAAATTCTGCGGATTTTGTATATTTACGAAATTGTGTCATCATGTTTTATTAAGAAATTAATCAAAAAAACAAAAATTCAGCCTCTACAAATCTATTGAGTTTCGTTAAAATCAAAGAGAACGTTTTTCCTTGTAAGTACATAGATAAGCAATATAAAAAAAAGTAAGGTCAGCAATAAGCAAAATAAAAATGCAAATGTCAAAATAATTTACTCATAATAATAAGTTGTATGAATAATAACGAAAGGATTATTGTACATTTTGACCACACGTTATCTCGTTCAGCAATAATTTGTTCGTAAAAAAATAGAACAGTTAAGACGTCCAATTTAAATAAAAAAAAAAAAAAAAAAAAAAAAAAAAAAAAAAAAAAACTCGCTTTATCGGACTTCTGAAATTGCGGATACAATATTCAACACTCGATAATAACGACGTAAAGGATTTTGTACGTCGCAAACGCATATAAATTGCGAAACTTTGTTTCATATAAATCCATTCGAGCTGTCAGTATCAGAACGTACGGCGGTACGTGGAGGCCCACGCAAAGTGAAAATTGATGGTCCCGAATCGGACAGAAAGATTTTTCCACAGTTCGGCGGATATCGAGCCGAAGTGATAAGCAATGAAGGGGCGCAGGATCGAGCCGGAGGGCCGTATCCGGCGGCGGTGTAACTGTTCTCGATCGTACCGTGCGTTTCCCGGGATCGCGTGTGTGTGGTAACACGGGCAACGCCGATGATCCTTGCAGAAAATCCACGTGTACGAGCTACCCACGAAATCTGAACGGTGCGCTCGCCGAACGCGTTCGATATTCCCATATTTAATTCACGCTCGACGGAGTCAAGAACATTAGAAACGTCTCGGAAGCCGAGGGAATTTCTTCAGAGAATCCCGGCTCGCTGGAAAGAGTTTCCGTGCAGACCGCTGAAAAAGTTGGCCGCGGTAGTATCCGGTGAAAAAAAATGATAGCTACCGAGAGCGAGCTTGCGGAGTGAAGACGAGCTTGGGGGAGAAAGAGAGGAAAAAAAGAGAGAGGGGGGGGAGAGGATTGCGATACGACGGAATGGGCGACTTCTCGGGTCCGCCAAGGGAGAAACTCGTTGAAACATTTCCGCGACAGTCGTGCTGCTTTGGCTCAATGCGATTTCCAGCGAAATCGCGGTTGCCGCGGTACTCGAACAAATTTCTAGTTTCCGTACCTTGCTGGTACCTGAAGTTTCTTTTTTCCCCATTTATTAGTTTGTTTGTAGCACAAATTGATTTATACAAGACTGACGCGGCTGTAAGCGTAAATGGGTTCTCTAAACGAATAAAGCGACCAAGTCTCGAATCGTACCTTCTGCTTAATGTCAGTCGGCATCTTATGCTTTCTGATTCTCAAAGGGCTGTATGATCACTATCATACATCACACATAGAGGTACAGCTAATATTGAGATTTCCGCGCAAAGTATAATAGATAAAGTTTTTTTTTTTATAAAAGAGAACAACGTAGAACAGTGCGCCGGTTTTGAAAGGACGACGTAGGCGTCGGAAGTGACATCGCATAGGAAACGGGCACATACGTATTGCAGTGTGCAAGTCTCTAGAGACGATCCATTCTAAACTTTCTTCCTTCATTCCTTCTTTCCTTTCCCATGCGTCTCTGTATTCTCTATCCGTCTTCACTATTGAGTCTTCGCGCGCGCGCGCGTAATATTCCTTTTTTCCCCGCATCTCTCTCTCAGACATCTCGTCTAACTTCCTTGTTTGCAAGCGGTTTGCCTTCCATGCAGTATTTAATCGATCAAAAATCCACGCCGATCACCACCACCTTCCCTAAAGTGGGTAAAACTTTATTCTATCCAAAACTTGTTAGAAAATCTCCGCGAAAAAATTCTTTCCAACTCTTCTCGCGCGAGGAGTTGTTTCCGCTGTGTGATGTATAGATGGAAAAATATAACTGCAAATCCGCTTCGAAACGAATACGCACGGAGATAATCGTTAACACGTCAATCGTAAAGTAATATCCGAAAGAATATCTGATAACGTCACGGAACAACGTACATTTATTCGCGAGTCGCGATATCTTGCCGTCGTTAGAGCCCGCTTTCGTTATTTAATGTGACATTTCATGCTCGTTTGATTGCGCAAACTCCCTGACTTATCTGGCAGGTACGAGATAGGGTCATAATGAATGTATATCGTAATAACCGTACGTATTCGTAGCTGCATGTGACTGCTACTGTCACTTTTTCCACTTACACACTGCTCCGGAGCGACAGTCTCGAACTTTACGCTACGTGTACGACGAGCGCATAATTACCGGTGCATTGTGCCATTCGCATGGCTTTTATTCTCCGAGACGAGTGTCTCTCCTCTCTCTCTCTCTCTCTCTCTCCTTCTTTTTCTATTTTTCCCCTGGTTTTTTATGCTGCGCCGACGTGCTTTCAACGAGATCGTTAGTGGCGTCTCCAACAGAACGCACTCAGCTACCATTACGCTCTCGCTAAATGAAAACGAATTCAAGAAGCGAATCGATTCCAGTTGCGTCTTGCCATCGCGGAGGTCCGTGAAGTTATTTTTAAGAGCCGATAAAGAAGCCCGACATTTGTCAAGTTGATCAGTACGATTTCACACTCGACGAATATTTCCGCTCTCACGACAGACTCTGGGACGCGAAGAGAGATGATTGCGCAATATCAGAATGTTCTCTCGAGAAAATTAAACTTTTAGTTAACGAATGTACGTATAAAGACAATGGCAAGTTGAATTAATTAATTTCGTGATGTGCACGTTTCAAACGCGTTGTATTCTTCAGGTCAGAAATTAAATTTCCTTATCATTAGTCGCTAGTAGATGCGATAAAGCGATCTACGAGGGAAACATTGTGCATGTAATAGGAAAGTAAACTCCAAAGAAGGCTTTGCATTTTAATCACCGCGGTTGAAAACGTTAATCAGTTTGAAACATCGTTATTTCGTTTAACGCTCTAGGCTACATAATAAAAGTATATAGTGTTTAACAACAAAGAAACTTCTGTTTCTTAAGTTACAATTTTTTCCATGTTGCAGTGGAAAGATTCAAAGTATGAAGCAAAGAAAATATTTTGCTTCTTTAAACAATTAAGAGTAAAATAAACGTCCTAAAATGTACGTGGACAAACTGAAGTGCTTATTTTTAATGTACTGCTTATAAAATAAATACAAGAAATATTATTTTGTGACAAATACATAAAGTTCCTTAAAAAAAACTTTAAAATCATCAAACTATGAACTTTAAAATCTTTTTCTAGGCACCAAGAATTGCCTCGAATAAGAAACGACAATTTCCCTTTATTTCTTGCATTATTATCTTAATAATAAGTTCCATGTAAGTGTGCAGCTACATGTTCGATCACTGAGACATTTGCCTTCCAGGTTCATTCAGCGAATAGTAAAACTAATGAAAATCTTTCGTGTCCTCCGAAGAGGCGCGGAGAAATAAGCTGCGTGAATAATGCGTAACCGTTCGACGCGACGCGACGGGACATTAAGCATTCACGGCGCGGATTTGTACACGCAACACGTGTGTGAATGGCGCGTTACGGGCGTGACGTCGCGACGCGTCGAAAACGTGCTTTACGACATTGCATTTACAATACACCGTGCTGGAATCTTGTCGCCTGCATTATGTGATTTACGAATCGTACGCATCCTCGTTAAAAGCATCGTCTACAAGTTCGCAAACGAAACTTCTCGATCGCGATTCGCAATCATACCCGTCTGACGACGGCGATTGTTATTTGCGCTTGATACGGGCTCGACGAACTCTCCGTCGTACGCGGAGATAAAGCTGTTTTTATTCAAATCGTACTAATCCTATTCGAATTACATGAGGACACGTCCCGTCGCAGATGAAATACCGTGCGCCGCGGCGCGGAGCGGAAATTGGCAAAAAATCTTTCATGACTTTCAAATACGACGGATTATCTTTCAATCCGAACGTACTTGTACTCCTCTTGAACGTTACATTGCAAGCGGGGGGAAGAAAGCGGAAACCACCGAACCGGTAAATATAATGAATCCGCGGGTCGTTACGAGACATTATCGCGCGCGGTGCTCGACCACGTACACGCTTTAGGGCGTCCGAGTCGAGCGCCGATGGCCCAAGTATCTTCTTCTCGATTTCCCCTTGGCCATACAGCAACAAGATGTTCCGTCGCTCTCTATAAATAATTAAATTTATGGACTCGAGTAAAAGCGCGCGCTTTTAAGTCTCGAACACATTGCCTCCCGCCTCTCGACCTCCCCGACGAGTGTTTCCGTTTTTGCTTCACGACAATGTTCCCGATCCTTGAAACGGCTCGACCAAAAATCTCTTTTACAACTCACGTATACGTTGCACGCGCTTGTGTACACCGTGGTGAAATACACTCGCTCGGCGCACATACCTCCTCATTCGACCTTATAAATATTAAAATTCCGAACAACGACCACAGGAAGACCGTATAATGATGGAATAAATAAAATTTCGCGCGTAGCAAAAAGAAAAAAAAAAGAAAAAAAAAGAAAACGTCGTACTTAACGAATCCGCGGCAGCGCAGGCGTAGGAATATTGTCTTTATGCCGCTATTTAAACACGTCCAGAGTCGCCGCAAAAATATCGTCGGCCGTGTGCGCACATTTGGGAAAAATATCACTGCACCCACGGTTTATTAACCGGTAAGAGTATTTCTGTGCAAACATCCGCGTAATTACTGCGGACGGAGTGCAAACGCTTTATTGCTCTATGGGCGTACATATTATTAGGTATATAGAGTGCCCGCGTCCCGCCGCTTTGCGTCCCCACCCCGGTCGCGCTCGCTCGCTTTTCGCCGGTTCGTTAGAGCGTGACACACCCTTATTAATTCTGGCATAATATTTAAGCAGAGGCGCGCACAACTATTATCCACCCACATCAGCCGGGGTAAACCACATAAAGCCTAACAAGCAGGTGGGAGGCAGCAAACATTGGAATTAATTTAGCACACCGGCAATTTTTCAATCAACGAGATAACGCGAGCTACGTAAAGCACGAAACGTGCACGCGCGCGAGGCGCACAGAATTTTACGTATTTCGCAAATAGAATCTTTGGCGAGAGGTAAGCTCTAACAATACCAGACTTCCAATAGCTTAACGGCTCCGCTGAGCTCCCGGTAGTACGCCGATGGAGGTTGTTTTTCAGAAGAAGTACGTGAAAAGAGGGAAGTACGGATGTTGTCGTCGAAGTTTACTTTAGCACCGCAGCGACGTAATTATTTAGGTTGCGTTCTTGCATTAAAGAAGAGAGAAACTGCGGGAAATACGGAGATGCGGCGGGGCTGGCCTTCGTATATTTCGGAAAGGCAGAGCCGCTTGATAATACAAAAGGCACTCCGTACGGATGAATATCGCGAAACGGTTTTATGAGACGAACAGAAGCACAATGGTTTGTCGGCCGTAGCAATTCGGGATGGCTTTACGACCGCGCGCGCGCGCTATACGCGCGTATAATTTACGATACTATTTGCTGATATGCCGATTCAAGCGAAATAAATGTCCGTCGTTAAACATCTTCCGGAAATTGCCGTCCGCGCGGACATCGTCAAGTGCCGCTGGAAGCGAAGCTCCGTAACCGTTACAATTGCTCGATACGTATTTACAGTAAAACCGATTACGTCTCATTCCGGCGTTGCACGGTCGTCGATAATGACGTTCGACCGGGGGAAACAGTCTGTTAATTCAATGTACGGCAATACACTCGAAGAGAGGAGTTTTCTCGCAATTCGTAAGAGGGAGGTGCCCAGTCAGCAATGGGCGAATTAACATCTCTTTAACCTTTCCAATTGAACGCCGAGTTAGCACAAGTTAACGCGGAATGTTAACACGGGGCAATTCCATAACGAAGCAACAATGTTGCAAGGAGACACACGTTTCTCGCGTTTATCGCGCGAATGGCGGTATGCGTCCCGCTCTCTACCGCAAATTCCTCGAATTTTCAGGACTTAAGGATGTGCTGGTTTTATCAAACGAAAAGGGATGCAAGAGACGAGACGACTTTACCCAGGATTATGTAAAGAGAGAGAGAGAGAGAAAGAGGGAGAAAGTACGAGTGGGAAAGATGAGCCATTTCCGCGGATTCCAATCCATCCGCTTTAAGCCGCGCGGATCCGTCGCGTCGCGAACTTTCCTTCGTTTCGCGCACGATCAAACTCGGGCGAGCTTTCGGGCCACGCTCGTTGATGTATAAAGCTTTATTAATGGACTAACGCCCGCCGTTGCGAACGCCCGCGGCCAGCGGCAGAGAGCGGACAGTCGCCGGCCGGAATGACGCGTTAGTTCGCTTACCGGAAAACGCGTCGCCCGGCTCGTCGGGTGTTCCGCAAACTAGGTGTGGCACTTTTCTACAACGATCGGGAGCTTAATCGTGTTTAGTCACAGCGCGTCAAGCTGCGCGTCGTTTCGACGAAAATTATGTTGACGGAAATACATTGTTTCGACGGAGAGAGAGAGAGAGAGAGAGAAAGAGAGAGAGTCAGATATTTTCATAAAATAAACCGAAAAGTTAAAGACCCTGCATATAAATGAATAGACAATTCTATAGCTAATATAAAATTTACTCGAGTCGACATATTTTACACAAACAGAAATTGTTTCAAACTAACAATCGTCTCGTATATAATTTAAAATCTATAATTGTTTTGATAACGACGGTATTCAAAAATTATAATTCCTGCTTTGAATATATTTTGTTATTTTTCATCCGATATTTTTTTCCTTTCGAAACAAAAGCGAAAACTCCACTATTCACAGCGTCGTGCTTATCATCCCGGGAGGTGACGGCTCACCCGCGCATATGCACGAGGAATACAGTGACTTAAGCGTGAACGATATCACGTGCCCGCCATAGATTCTAAGTATCCGCCGGGAAATTATTCGCGACTTAAACGGGCGCCGTCGCAGCTATCGCCACCATTACTGGCATCGCCACCAACACCGTCACTGCCATTATCATCGCACCACAACTCCCATCGGCACCGCCGACCGTTACCGTTCGTGCTCCTGACACCGCGGCAATACACCGGCGACTTATGAATATTTACGCCGGTTGAATATGCATACTACTGACAATGTATTATTTTTGCTCGACGGGAGATCAATATACTACCGAGCGCGATACACATATATGTATAACTTGAAGGCAAAAGTGTACAACAGGAGCGCATGCTGCGTGCACGAGGTGTTTCATCGTATCATCTGCTAATAGCAGATTTCGCGTCAAAAATATAGACGCGCAAAGCAGAATCTTGATTAAAAGTAGAAACGACAAAGACTTTTGTCTGCCCTTTGGATTAAAATTTTTTTTTTTTAATTTAACAGGAGATATTTGATTTAAAACTTTATTTCGCCAAAAAAGTTCGAACGTATGTGAAGCTTGAATAAAACGAATGATGGCTTTCTCTCGCGAAGGGCTTTACATTTTGTAAAGATTAATTATTGACGGCTGGCACAGGAGAAACAACAATGTATCTATCCGTACGTCAAGTTTATGAAACGCATACGCGGATGCACACGCATATGCAAAAACCATTTACTTCGACGTACAGTGCACACAATCGTATTCTATTTCAGCGAACGTTGAAAACAACGTCGAACGTGACTGAAGAGAGAGCAACGGCGCTGCGGCGAGCGCCATGTATTTTTTTTTTTTAACCTCGCATCGTGATACGTTTCGTCGTGCGAATGGAGTAATTTACAATTGGCTTAAGAATAATTGTATCGAATTACCAGCGCGAGAGAAACACGTGAAAAACTACCGTGAATAAAATCGTGTTCTTGTCCATTAAATAAACTTCAAGAGTAATCGCGCTTAAAAATCTTTCTCAGCTGCGTCAACGGCGAAGACAGATTTCAATGCCGCTGCCTAACGCGAGCGTCAAAGTGTCGTTTTCGCGTGTCTCGTGAATTAGCAAGAAACCTATTTCGTCCCGAGACATTCGTCCCGCCCGGTGCATTCATCAAGAAACGATCATCGGTGCATTATGACCGCGCGCCGTGACCGACGTGGCACCGGTACACAGGAATTAGCCATTAAACGGAATGACGTGCGATTTCTCGAGAGACGTTTCCGCGGTGAAAGGAGACTGCCGGAGAAATTTAATGCGCCTCGCGCACTCGAAAAAAGGAGGGGGTCCTGCGGCACCGTAATTCAATTAGGCTCGCTGCATCGAAATTTAATGGGCCGCGACGCTGCAAGTTCGCTTTGGAACGGTGCCACGGCGCGTCCGGCGCTGCCCGTGTCCGATGCAGAAAGGGCACGTTGCGCGCCCTTTTGTGCCCGAAGGGCCAACAGAAGTACCCGGAAAAGAAATGAAAAGGAAAAAAGAAAGAGGCAGGCATTCCCGTACACATTATACAATAAGTACATTATACAATAAGCGAACGTTTCCGCGCGAGTTCTTTTCGAGAGAAAACGTCACGTACTTATGGCAAGGCTGTTTTGGTCTTACAAGTTTTAAGCAATTACACATGTAGTGATAATAGTAGAAAGGGGAGGAAACGGCAGACACGTCGACCCCGTTAATTTTTCCGTCGCCTTAAAGCAAATAATTTGAAAAAACAAGTAGACGTTTAAATATATACCGTGATCTAACGAACCGACGAGAAAATCCGTATTGAACTACGCGATCAGAAAAATCCTTCACGTTCAAGAGGGGAAAAGAATTGAAATGATGGAACTGAAATGAAGATAGAGAGACTACGATTTTTCAGAACACACTGTTGAACTTTAATCGATATTGGCTGTGGGCACTCCTCGCCAATAACTTCTACGTCTACGCTTCACGTAAATCGCCGCGCTCATATTGAATCCAAGAATTTCCAATCAAATATCGTAAGATGTGCGCTTCCTTTGAGGAAGGTAAGCGAAGGAACGAAAACGAGTATCTGGGCCTCACCGAGATTTCCCAATATCCCGTTCAGTAACCAACGAATGGAGCCTCGCGCGACGAGTTAAACACATTTGACCTCGTAGCAGCGATTTCAATTTACTCGTCAAAACGGCCGCGCGTACACCAGCCGGGGTTCATAAATGTCTTCACGTTAATAGGTACTTTTAAAGAGCCAGCAAAAGAAAAAAGACCCCGCGTATATACATATTCATAAATCACGACGTTCCCAGTAGATAAATAGGAGACGCCGAGCAGCAATCGAGAGAAGTAACATTTAACATATGTTGTAATTTAAATCCGAGGTCAAGTCAAAGCGCACATGTGAGGATTTACATTCGTGTCAAATAATTTAATAGAAAATACAATACTTCAGTTTCCACGTTTCTCATTTATCCAATGGATTTTCGGCTCGCTCTCTAATCACTCTGAATCAATTAAATCTTACTGATTCGTAGTGCTGTATACATATAATTGTAATCATCAGTGATCGATCACTGTTTCTTAATGATTCCGATTAAAAGTAAATACTCTCACTGACAAGTATCCGGTACTATGACTGAAAAGCAGCGTATAATGATATAATATATCATTGATTAATATTAGTTACAAGTACAGCACACAAATCAAGCTATTCGCTGTCTTTCGGCGAATAATATACCGATTTCAATTTAGAGAGTAAACTTAATATGTAAGAATTAAGGGCCGCAAGACTGATTAAGTATCGACAGGCGAAAATTTTAATATCGGATCTAGTTTTACGTCTAAAGAATTCGAAGAACGACAGACTGCACTTTAATCACTCACCTTCGTTGTCGATGGAGAAAATGCCGACGCCGTCGCCTCCACGAATACTGTATCCGATCCTGGAATCTCCGCCGGGGGGGTCCGCGTCCTTCGCCCGTACCGTAGTGACGAGGGTGCCGACGGGCTGGTTCTCGAAGACACTCGCGGACACGACGAAGTCGTCGAAGACCGGCGAATGGAGGTTCTCGTTCACGTCAATCACCTCGATCACGAGCATCGTCTCGGAAGACAGGGACGGCTCGCCGCGATCGCGCGCGACTATCGTCAGCGTGTGCACCTGCCGCTCCTCAAAGTCCAAGCTCTGAGTCGTTCTCACTGTACCCGACACCTTGTCGACCATGAAGAAGCCCTCGCTCTCCATCGCGTCCGACAGGAAGTACTCGACGTCGCCGCCCGCGCCCTCGTCGGGATCGGTGGCGTCCACGACGGCGACGACGGTCCACACCGGCACGTCCTCGCGGATCTTGACGTTGTAGCTCGACAGCGCGAAGGTGGGCGCGTTGTCGTTCACGTCGTCGACGGTCACCCTGACGAGCGCGTCCGAGTACAAGGACGGAGCGTCGTTGTCCTTGCCGCCGTTGTCACGCGCGCGGATTCTCAGCTCGTATATCTCTTGCCGCTCCCTGTCGAGCTTACCGAAGACGCTCAGGACGCCCGTCACGGGGTCCACGCGGAAGTCGTTGGTCTCCGTCACGAGGGAGTAAGTGACGCGCGCGTTGTCGCCGAGGTCGGCGTCGGTGGCGTTCGCGCGCCACACGTTGGTGCCGTTCAGCGCGGTCTCCGAGATCCTGAAGCTCGCCAGTGACTTTTCGAACTTGGGCGCGTTGTCGTTGACATCCAAAACGACGACCGGCAACATCTTCGAGGCGGACTTCTGCGGCTTGCCCAGATCGAACACGCTTATGTTCAGATAATACTCGCTCTCCCGCTCGCGGTCCAAATAACCGATCGTGTTCAGGTCGCCGGTTTCCGGATCGATGCCGAAGACGGAGTCGCGGTCACCGCTGGATATGACGTAGACGAGCTTGCCGTTGTAATCGAGGTCGCGATCGCGAGCGCGTATCCGCACGAGGACCGTCCCAAGCTTGAGCGACTCGTTGACCCGTATCTCGTTGGGAAAGTCGATAAACTCGGGGGCGTGCACGTTCTCGCCGTAACGACTCGGGATCAGGGTGTACTCGTCGTCCCGCGACGGCATGTTGTTCTTCTCCGCGGAGGCGATCGCGTCCGTCAGTCTACGCGCCACTCCGGTGTCGTGACACTCAAAGGCGCCGGTCTCGTCCGTCAGGATCCTCGCCTGCGAGCCCAGATTCCGTTTGGCGTTCACAAGATGGACGTGAACGGGATTGACGTCCGCGAAGTGCGTGCCGTCGGTGGCGGTAACGTTGACGATTCTCTCGGTCGCCTTGACGTCCGACAGATCGCAGGCGACCGAGAGGACGCCGCTGGCCGAGTCGAGAGCGAAGCAGCCGTCGGAATTGCCGGACACTATGCGGTAACTGACGATATTCCCGGCGTCGAAGTCGATCGCGGACACGGTGATGATCTCGGAGCCGATCGACACGTATCGCGGCACGTGACCGGTGCAATCGATTCGCTCGAACTGCGGCCGGTTGTCGTTCACGTCTTGCAACTTGACTCGCAATTGCATCTCCGCCTGGCGCCGATAGGGCAGGCCCCAATCGCTGGCCCGGACGTGCAGCAGATACTCCCGCTTCATGGTCTCGTAGTCGAGCACCTGCTTGGTCCTGACGATACCGGAGAAGTGATCGATCTCGAACGGCACCTTCCGCAGGTTGTCGATACTGTAGGATATGTAGGCGTTCTCGCCGGAATCGCGATCCTTCGCGGTAACACGCACGACGGACGTGCCGGCCGGCTCGTTCTCGTCCACCACCACCTCCATCTCCGACTGATCGAAGGTAGGATCGTTGTCGTTGGTGTCGACCACGTTGATCTTCACTTTCGCCGAGGATTGCTTTCGCGTGCCGGCGTTACCCTGATCGATCGCCGAGACCGTCAGCGTGTAAAATGCCTTCTTCTCGGCGTCAAGATTGACAGCGGTGTACAACATACCGGTCTCGGCGTTCACGTGAAACTCACCGCCCTCGTTGCCGCCGACTATCTCGAGATAGACCAACGCGTTCCTCCCTTCGTCCGCGTCCGTAACCTTGAGCCGTATGACCGGGGTGTTGATCGGCGCCGTTTCCGGCACCTTGACCTCGTAAATCTCGCGACTGAACACCGGAGCGTTGTCGTTCACGTCGGCCAGATGCACCGGCACGAATTTGTAGCTGTACCGCTGCGGCACCCCACGGTCCATCGCGCGCAGGGTGAGATTGTAACCCTGCAGCGCGGCCTCGCGATCGAGCAGGTGCAGCACCTCGATGTTGTACTCGCCGGAGCGCGAACCGCCAGCCGGGCGGACTCTGAAGTGCCCGGCCGGATCGCCGCCCACGATGTCAAGGCTCGCGATTTGGCCGTGCGCACCCTCGTCACGGTCGATCACCCGCACGATCGCGTAGATGTCGGCGTTCGAGTTCTCGACGATGTCGGGCAGCTGGTGCACGTAGATCTCCGGCGCGTACAGATTCACCTGCCGTACCCTGATCGTGACCCTCGCGGTGCTCGCGCGGTTGGTACCCGCGCTGCGGAACAGAGCGCCGCGATCCCTCGCTAAGACCACCAGCTCGTGTATAGCACGTTCCGCGTACCTAACAAGAGAAAGCAAAGCTGTTTGCTAACGTTGCGGCACACGCGGTAATTCTGTGGATGGTTCAGAAAGACAGAAGAGAGGAAGAAGGGGGGGGGGGGCAAAAAGTTTATTTAATATTCTAATGAGTTCTCTCCCAGAATAACGGTATGCACATGAAATGAAAATGCACACGTACACATTGCTACAACGCTATACAAAATAAATATTTGACGTGCAAAAACAGAGAAGAGAAAATGTTGGAAAATATAATCTTAAAGTTTCTTAAAGTTAATATACACGTGTAAACTGTTTAATAAAGATACACAGAGAAAGAATGTTTTTCAAAATTTACCCACAAAATCATAAAATAAACATTGTATTTTGAAAAACTTTACTATATAATTTGAGTTAAATTTATAATAGTAAAGTTGTAATAAAATTAACGAAATTACTTTACGCACTGAGATTGTTTTTGTATTTTTAGACATCAAAATGAAAGTTGCACAATAAAAAATGTCAATATTCATCTATATTTTTAAGTCTCGAAGCTTTTAAGTCTCGAAGTTTTTGTTTCGAATCATTAAAACGGATCGCGAATGTGTAACTTCTTCTGATCTATACGTTTGAATTCTATCTCAGACGCGTTATTTATAAATGTTCAAGATATAGAGAGAGAAAAACATGTCGTCGCGTTTACCTGAGCGGTCTTGTGAGCGTTATTACGCCGCTGACCGGATGAACGGCGAATTGATCGGTCTCCTCGGCGAAGCTATAGTAAATCTCACCGTTTCTGCCGAGATCGGCGTCCTCGGCGATTACCCTGAGTATGCTGCGATGCAAAGGCGTATCCTCCGTCACGGTGGTCTCGTACTCCATCGGGTAGAACAGCGGATTGAGATCGTTCGTGTCGAGGATCGTCACCACCACCGTCGTGTCCGCATCGAGCGTGACCACTTTGTTCCTACCGTCGCGTTTGCTAGTGGTGGCGCGCACCTCGAGCACATATCGGTCCTTGCGCTCGCGGTTCAACACATCGACGTTGCCGGTACGAGTCCGAATCAGGAGAAAGCAGAAATCGCCAACCGTGCGCTCCTCCGCTTTAAAGAACTTCTCACGATCGCCGCTCACTATACGAAACTTGACGTCAACGTCACTGTCGGCGGACGCGAGCTTTATGCCCATCCTCTCCTCGGGCACGACGTACGTCTTGCCGATGGAATTCTCGGGAATGGAAACGTTGTACAGGGACTGCGTGAACCGGAACTCCGAGGAAAGTCTCCCGTCATCCTCAAACGTGATCGGCAGGGTCGTCGCGGTGTCGATCGAAGAGATCGACGGCTTCATCGAACCACCACCACCACCGGCATTGCCGTCGCCGCCGTCGCCTTCCGCGCCACCATCCTCGCCGCCACCACGTGGTGGCAGAAGAGTCGTCGGCACGGAGAGGCTTTCGGAAGACGGTGAGCCGGCCGTGGCCGCAAACAACCACAGCCACAACCATGGCCAGGTATGCAGCGCGCGCTGCTTCATCCTAGGCATGATGGTGTGTCGCTAGCTCATCGTCGGTCCTTGTCGACGTACGTTTCCGCCCGGTTTGTCTTTCGCCGGGCAGAACAAGGCCACTGCGATATACCACCCAGATTTCCGGCCCCGTTTCGCGTATCGGCGGCGGTCACCTGAAACAGTAAACAGCGTCAAAGTTAGACTGTTTGAGCGATGAGTTGGGGGCGAAGATTAGGAGAGGCCCGTAGTAGTAGTCGTCTAGCACGTAAATACAGGCAAACGACAAGATTCAAGATTATCATTCACGACAGCTACCGATTTCCACCCGATCGAGCGTAAAGACTAGACTAGGGTTTAAGGGAGGAAGTTAGGACGAAGAGAGCGAAAGGAGAGAACGGATGGAGTCCAAACTCCCTTCCGGTTGTGCATTATTGATCGACGTACGCGAAATAGCAGATAAATCACTGGGGTGTGAGACGTTGCGAATACCGTACTATCCGAATCAATTATTTATTGATGAGACTCTTAACTTCACTCAATTGTCCATTTCGCGAAATTCCGTTCAACGTAAAAGGGACAATCAAATGCAATTATGTATTCGTTACGTCGCTCCGTTGAAATGCGATTGTCCTGGAAGAGTGATGTAGAATATTCACGTATCGAAACGCAAATTAAAATTCCATTGACATCGTAGCGCTCGATCGAATACGGCAATCGAGTTCATTTCTTGCAGAAGATTCAGGTTAAATTATTCTTCGTATACTGACGATATAAAATATTCCCTGCTTCTACATGCTGCGTATGTGCCCGCGACACAATCGGAGATATTATCCTTTTAAAAATGCGCAAAATAAATCCGGCAAAAAATTATTAACATTTATATCGAACAATTATCAAATAAATATACATTTCTTTGCTGGCAATGTACGAGATGCAAACTTCATTTACACGATAATTACGAATTTATTCATCTTAGCAAAAGCGGTAGAAGACAAAAGTTCTTTCTCGAGGCGGAGAAATATAATTTTTTTTTTCTTTCCCAGAGGAATACTAAGCCAGATTAGTCAGTGTCTCTCGTGAATCCTAGTCAGCGCGATCACTCCGCCGTCCGACAGTTTCGGAAACCAGAGCCGCGATATCAACGATTCGTGTTCGGGATGCAGGTGGGACACGATAGAGGATACCAGGATTTTGCCTATCTTCCCAGTCTGTCCCGCACTCGTATACTCTCTAATCTTGACCAACGGTGCCTCCGGCCGCATTTGCACGAGCCGATGTATGTTGCCGCGCATTTGACAGCTCGGTATCGAGATACGTCCGCCGTTGGAATAGCCAACGATACATTACGCCAGAGCCGAAAGCACATCCGCAAATCCGAATGAATAACAGGTCACGACTGGCCCTCCGCTTTCCATTGTTTAAAAAAAAAAAGGTTTCGAGATATTCGCGAGCGAGAGAGAGAGTCTCTAAATAAATATTAATTTCGAATTACCCGACGTTTGTTTCTGCCTGGAAGTGGAGAAGACCGTAATAATCTGAATAAGAATGAGCGCAATTGCGTCACGAGAAATGCTCTCTGCGGCTATAATTATCTCTCGGAGATAAGACGGAGAGTCTCGCTTTGTCGCTCGCGAGTCGTAAAACCGCGGGGACGGAATTGTTTTCCGCGCCCATTACTAGAAACGCTTGAAGTTATTCCGCTCGGAAATTCGTGGCGATTCTCCGGTTATTATTGCGGTGCATCCGTTCTAACGACAAGCGGAAAGAAAATTGACCTTTGGCTCTCCCGCAAAGTAAAACGTGCAACATCAACAAGATACGCGCCTCTGGTTTTCGCTCGGAGCCAATTACGTGGCCACTGATTCGTAACCGGCGTAATAAAAAGCACTTTAAACGCCGCGCGCATTTCCCTTCCCCTCGCGACTCTCGCGCGTGATCTGCGCTGCATCTTCCCGCGCTAATACACCTGGAGAACGCGCGCATGCAAGTAAGTAAAACGAGGCGAGCGAGTCTGCGCCAAGCTGGCGCCGCTGAATATTCGCGTTACATCGCTTACCGCGTCTGGAAACCTTGTACCCAACCTTGAACGCGTCCAATTGACATTCTCTCGCGTATATCCAATTCTGATACGTTAATGAAATACCTCATTTTCCCTTTTTATAAATAATAAGTTAAAAAATCACAGAATTATCCATTATCAAGGATTGTTAGATCGTAACAAATTGTATACTCGGCTTAAAAATTGCTCTCTTATTTTTATACCAATTTCTACTAAAACATCATAAAAGGAATTTAAAAAATTTTTTGTTGTCGCGAAATACACGCTGCACTGGTTGTGATAAGGTTATATTTAATCATTGCAAATATCAAATAAAACATGGTTTGCACAGTCGTTGTCTAGAAATTCGTTGGAGAAGAGCCTTTCAAATTTTCTCTCACTTCGAGAATACAATTTTTTCGGTGCAAAATCGGATTTGATATTTTAAATGATGAAGACACAAAAGAAAATTGCAACAATAAAAAATAATTAGAAACATGTCTCACAGCAAATTATTATTTCACGAGAAAAAGATGAGGGAAAAAAGAAGTTTAATGTGTTTTTTTTTTTTTAACAAATTAGTTTACGGGTCCTCCAGTAGCGTTTAACACATTTGCATGCGCAACGCCTGAAACAGCGAAGGCGTTAATTGACACACACGACGTTATATTTCTATGTAAGCGCGAAACAACGTTTGTCGCCATATCAAATATGCTCTTCAGCAACCGTGTCGACCACAGAATACATTTTCCTCGGATTTATACTGCTGCATTACACGGTCAAGTCCAGGGGAAATCCCGTCGCAATCTTCCCAAATGTATTTGCATACGAGGCCGGATATGTAGAAAGACTCGGGGTCTACGCGACTCTCTGCCACATGCATACGTAAATAAAATCACGTTTCTTTCACATCCGTCGAAATTCACTCCGGGATATCTAAGAGCGACATATAGGCGGATAGAAAATAGACGTGGATAGAAAATAGACGTCGACGCAATTGCTTCCGCAATCTCATTCTCGAAGTTCGGCGCCGCTCGCGAAACGCTCGTCTAACTCGATGACTACCGTGACAAAGTGAGATTATGCGGATATCGAGAATGACGACGGACGTCTGAGATTTTACTCGACGGTTTTCCCCGAAAGCCGTGGGGCTTTTTCTCCCTTTCTCAAAGGAGCCCAAGACACCGAGGCTGAATTACAAAAACAACGAATCACAACCCGTAGAAACCTTTGACAACGTGGCGCAAAAACATTGCAGCAAAATTACGTGCTTCTCTTTTACCTGTATCCACTCCTTTTCTCCTCCATTCTCCTCTCGATGAGATTTAAACGGCTTTGAAGTCGCCACGAAAAGTCGAGAGGAACGACTTGGGACGGATGATTTCGAGCGTCTCGAAGGCGGTCTTATGGCGTTCGGAGGTCGCGACAATGCACGCGCAGAAACTCGTTTTGCCAGTTAAATCGAGCGTGAATTGCGATGCCGCGCGCAGAAAACGGAGCATCCCGGTCCCGGCGGAGAGTACGGCCGGGGATTTTAAAAACGATCGCGAGGGACAGATAGTGACGGGACAAAAGGAAAACGACGGCGGTGCGGCGGATCGGCGCTCGAGAATATTCCCGCGATATTTTTTCGTACGAATAAACGTACGCTCGTTCCGTCGCGCGCTGTCGGCGAGAAAATGCTTGGGAATCGCTCGATTGGACGGACCGCGAACCAAAACAACCGTACGCCGTCGATATTTCAATGCGAAATACGCGAACAATCGCGCGTCCATTGAGGGGACAAACGGCCGCAGAGTGCGCACGAAGAGGCCAGGCAGACGATGGACAGAATTAATTCCCGAGCTCGAGCTACATGTTTCTACCCGCGGCTTGTCGTTGTAACGAATTTTGTCAGTTTACGGAGCAAACACGCCTGTGCCGCCTCGTCTCAACCGGAGGCGGAGGCCCGAAAAAAAGGTAGCTCGCGTAGCGGCGCGAAATATTTTCGACCGTGACACAATTATTCCGGGACGTATATTTCGCAGCGCCAACACGTTTGTACCTTCCATCCCTTCACGAAGGTAGAAACAACAAGGGGACAAATCCGATTAATGTTCGTGATTCCGTGCCCGGCGTAATCATCCCGGATTCGAGCGGTTGACTTTTATCTCCTCGACGGAATAAAAGAGAGACGTTAGATTGTCCATTTGTTTATCGTAATGACGCTTGAAAGCTTGCGCTGCTGTTTTAAGTGCACGCTGAATTATCTAACGGCGTACAAGCCGCGTTGCTCTTTTTTTTCAGCCTAAAAGTATCTTGAGCTCTCGTAATATCAATTTTTTTTAACGTTATCGTTAGTACTTACAAAAAGAATTTTTTTATGACAGGGAATGGATAACCTGAACGAGTTATTGCTGCTTATCATCGAGAAGAAAACACTCGAGGAAACTTTCAAAGCTGAAAGTTACAAAGTTCCAATTTAAAGTCGAGATTTAAAGCAGCCCATTCGTTATTATTAATTGCCTCGTGCCGGTAATTTATATATTCGATTGAACCCGTTATCAAACACTTGCACTTCCGTGCCAGCCTTATTTCTTACAGGTGCTCTTGAGAACACGCCAGGCTTCTTATCGGACGATATCTTTTCTTATCTCTGCCGAAGGAAGGCGAGCCATGCTCACCAACACGCCTTCCATCCAAGATATCTGTACTTAAAGAGTATCTTAAAATACACACCGGTATCGAGGTTTCTCAATAGGTCAACACATGTAACATTCCCAGCATTTGCTATTTACTTTCTCACCAGCATTAATCTAAGCTTTTGAAAAAAATATTGATCTTCACATTTTTCAAGCACATTATAATGGAAAAAAGACAAATAAAACTGTCAAACATAGAATATTACAAGTGCAAATGTGTGTTAAATATTATATTAGTAGAAACTTAGCAACAATCTCGGTCTATTATTTTTCTAAAATTGTTAGAAATGTATCAGAAAACGAAGAAGTCCTGTATTATAATATAGCAAGGTGTATGTACTCTATTTTTACTATATTTCTGTTGTTATATTATGACTGGCAAGTCGTAATGGCAGAAACTAACCCGGCCAGTATATAACAGTTCGTGGAATATTTTCAGCTCTTTTACCGGAAAGATTAAATATTTATACGAGCCTGTTTAAAAAAAATAGACATTCTAAGAATGTTCCTCTGTTTTTAAAAATACATTATTTTACATATTTTAATAACGTTTTTCAAGATTGTTCCTACATATAGAATAAAATATTACATATAAAATATACATGATTTGATGCAGTATAATTATTATTTTCAAATATTCTACTGTACAAGACTCTTTAATATCAGAAAAGTCAAATTTCTAGAATATTCCATGAAATATGCATAATATTATTTTATAATTATAAACATTCAAAGTTAAATTAAAGAAGATTCATGTTCCTGTAACAACACTGGAATATTCATTAAAAAATTTTCGCGTAGGAAAAGTTATAGAACACACAGAAATCTCTGTGTGCTGGCCGGGAAGTTTAAAAAGGAAAATGGATAGGGATCTTTACAATCATAATACAATTTGCTTTGCGCACTGCTATATCACATTGCATACATTTTGCCATCTGAATCCTTATAAAACCATCTGTCTTTCAGATCTACTAATCTATCTTTTATAAAAATTCATTTATTACAGACTCTTAGGGTATCCAATCGTGCTATTCACGAGTTCACAAAGCGAACGTCTGTTTAAAGAAGCCGTCTTATTCGCATTAGATTATATTCCAGGTCTGAATATGTCTGACTCTTGTGAGCCTGGCAAGAGCTATTACCGCATCGTAAAATCGACGTTTCACTCTTCAACGGAATTATCCGTTGGGAGTTTGAGCAACACTTATCCTTCCGCGATTTATATAACGCGATCCGTTTTGTATTGTAACGGCTCTGTAACGGCTCGCCAAAAACTCGCGCGGATGAGCGTTTTCTCGACGTGTGGGCCGAGTTTCCCGACGGAGTCGCGCCGACGCAACGGATTCCAAAGCGATGGGTATTGCTAAAAAGATCGAACTTGCACTAAGCCGTTTATTGCACGTCGCGCCGTTACGTAGATAGGATTTCTTGCACCTAGCCGCGCGCGAGGTCTGGCGAATTGCGTTATACTCCAATATACGGCGTCTAATGTACAAAGTTTGACAATGTCGAATGCACCGCGGAACCAGCGGCGAACAGAGAACGTGCTTCCAGGCGTTATTTCCATTTTCTCTCTTCAACCCCGTGCCATGAGTATCTCCGCGAGCTCGAGTTGTCCCGAGGTTTAATGCGCGTCATTTCCGATGCTAATAACGCGGCTCCCGCTCGGCTCGTGCCCGACCGCGTAATTGCACAGGACCGCGGCGCGTCTTCGATAAGAAAATACAATACCATAACACGCCGACACCACGTTGGCGCCGTGCAAACAGCTTGCCTATGAATGACTGCATCGGGGGAAAAAAACATAGATTCGTCAAAATTACATCTACATGTTAACATCGCGTGCCGAAGCCACTCGTCACTTTGCAGTTTACCGAATACGCTGACAGGTTTTTTTTGTAACAAACTGAATAAGTGTCAAAAGTGAAATTTTGAAATTTATTTTTTTATTCAATATATAAAGAGTGGAAAAAACTTTTTTTCAAACTCTTACATAATTGTATGATGCATGTGTGTATGTGTATGCGTAGTTGAACGATAAAAATACTAATATACTTTTATTCAATTTGTTATAAAAAATTGTCAAAGATTTTCAGCAATCTGATCCTCCAGTCCTTTTAATTCGAGTTGCGGGAAGAAAAAGTAATCGGTCGGCCCAGCATGTAATAGATGTTGCAGTAAAAAAAAATTATGCAGAATGCAATCCGAGATGGCCATTTGATATGAGATTTTTCCCGGAGAAAGAGGATTTCCGTGTTTCGTTGGCAATCCAGTTACCTGGGTACGTCACACAAGAATATAGCTCCATCTTTCATCCTTGTAGCAGCGGATGCAGACGCAAATCATGTAATGCAGGCGGCTTGTTGAGTATCCAAATGAAGAACTAGCGAAGCTACTTCGGCGAAGTGCGGCTTCCCGAGACGCATTCACCGAGGTGCTCATGCGAGTGCAACAAAACGTTGCGGCGCGGCTTTAAAATCCCGACATAAGAAAGGCGAAAACAAGCAACGGCGAAGATCGTGCGCGATCATTACGCGTACCATTTCCCCGAGCGAGATCAAGTAAAGAAAAGGACAGAATGTTCTAAGAGCGTGCGACAAAAAGCGACAAAAGCGACACGTTCTAACTGCCGCGCCGGCACCTTCGAACGCCGTAATCCAATAATGCAAATACGATTCTCGACCACGATTTTCTTATTTTTCCCGCGCGTATCGCGATGTAAATTTTTTTCGAGCTTGCCCAAGCTCGTTTTCAAAGGCGCAAATGCCTTTTAATGGTAACTTTAAAAACGTCGTTCGCGCAATCGTTCGGAATATCTATATATGGAAAGGACTGTTTTGCTGAAACATTTAAAAATTTAACCAGATACAGATCAGAAGGTAATGTTGTTGGACTATCAAAATAATTACGTAGAAAAACGTTGGGCATTCTAGCGGTTAACTTGAACGTTCTACATTAATTATTTTAACACTTTAGTCATTTTTTGAATTTAACTAAATTTTTAGATACTTTATCAAAACCATTCTTTTCGTGTGTGTAAGACGAAGAATTTACGAAATATTTTTTCGGGTATTTAGATTCGCTTATCTTCGCGTCAGTCATCCGTGTGATCCTGTCAACAAAGCGAACGATCCCAGCTGGCGATTCTACAAAATCCCGTAATCTAAACTCATGTTGACTGTTCCGAACAATGGGACACCAGAGTGTAGGTAGAAACTTTAGACCACTGCCAGCTGAAGCGTTTTGAATATCTCCAAAATCATCTTATCGAGATTTTTCCGCTTTACTCGTCCTAGCCGTTGGGCAGGAGATCGCGCGATACCGTCTCGTCTTTCAAAGCGGGGGCTGCAACTGCAACGGGCGAACAATCGCGCTGACGATCGTACCCCCTGACGAAATGAACGAGGACAAGCTTCGTCCTCGTTCGCCGATGACCCAGGACCGACGGCCAGAACGGGCCCACCCGCATTCGGACGTCGTCCTTGACAAATGGATGCTCGCGATTAAATCAATCCGGCGAGATATGGCTCTCTCGCGCTAGCGCGACACGTCACGTTGCGTGGCCCCGCTATTTATGTGCTTCCGCGCGATCGCGATTCCGAATCAGTGCTGAGCGCGAGCGGGGCCGAGCGGAGAGGGTGGAGTGCACTCCGCTTCATCGAATTCCGTTATCCCCCGCTTGCCCCTTTTCGGTTTGCTGCGGGGAAGGGAATCGATTTGTTAAACTCGCGCCAACCTTCCCCGTTGCCGTCGCGCCGATAAAGCCAATCCCGAGGTCTGACTCTTCATCGCGCGATCGATGTTTATATTCCGCTCCGTGGTTAATCGTCAACGCGATTATTCTTTGGTAGGATCGTAGAAAGGGTGAATCCGAGCGTTAACCATCTTTCGCAGGAAAACGAGGATCTTCCCTCTGGCGCCGGATATAATTCTCCGTGATATAACTCGCTGCGGCGATTATTCCGGGCGAATCGGAATTTACGGTCCTTAAATCGCCCGACCATATTTAGTGACGCGGCAGAAACCAGTTCGCTAACAAAGGCCACGAGCATGCATTGGCGTTAATAGGGTGGACGAGTGATCTTAATGAGATAGACCATCGGGCGAGAGCGGAGCGCGGGTACCCGCGTACCATCAAAAGTCCGATACTCGACCGGAAAGGACAAAACTGACCGGCTTTATGCAGAGCTCCCATTCGAGAGGCCGTAGGATTCCACGACACGTAATGGATTTATTTCCAGGGTCCACGGCACGGACGTTGTTCTTTCTCTTATCCCCCTACAAGATATAAAAAATCCAAACAACCGGCGAGGCCGTGCCGAAAGAGAGAGAGAGAAACTGAGAAAAACTATATATGCACGTTCTAGTGAAACACGCTTTTCCAGATAATCATCACGAAAGCAAATCGCCGCCATGGAAAAATAAGCGAACCGTGTCAAAGGACCTGGATTTAATTTACGTGTATTTTCTTTTTCTTTTTACCAAGGACTCCACGATCGCAGAGTGCGCCAGAACGATTACGAAAGAATGTGCAATCGCGTATTTTTAGCGTCAGCCGAGTATAAACGACTATAAGAAAATACATTATTGCTGTGTGATCGCGTAGGGTATAAGTAGTAGAATAGTAGACGATAATATGCATATACGGAATTAACGGCGTGCCTGCATGAACGTATATTTGTCAGGATCTTCTTTTTATGATATTTCCTTTTGCGTGACGTTAAAACTCCCGCACGGCTAATGAACGAAACTAAATGTAAGCCCGTGAGAAACATCCGTCCAATGTTTATCTGATTCGGATAATTCTCACTGATAATTCAAAAATTTAAATATACATCTCGTTTTCCGTCTGCCATTGAAATTAAAAAATACAAATACGAAGAATTTGTGTATGTCGGTGGAAAAAAAATATTGTGTTACGACTGAAAAATGCTACGCATTAATTTAATTTTAATTTAATATCGTGTCGGAAAAACAAATGAAAAAATTGTTTAATAATAATGGTATTATAATTCGTCCAATTATTACACACATGTACGCACACATATGCATTAAGAATACTGCTCGTAACAAAATGTTTTCGTCAATTATTTTTTATATTTTTTTCACGCAATGACAACTCGCGTTCCGCTGTGATCTCAATTTGCGGGAAATTGATCGAATCGTCTGCAACACATATCTCGCGATAAAACTATCGCAGTTAATCCATTTTAAGAGTTCCATGTAAATATGCCTGCGTTGAATATTTTCTGTACAGTGAGGAGGTATCGATATATCCAGGACAAGCGCCGACACTCGAAACTCATTCCATTACTGCGTGCAATATTACGCTTTCGCCTGTGATATTTCGCATACGGCAGGCTGTCGTCGCACTTTCATGTATGATTTTTACCAGTGTTTTCATTGATATTGCTCTCGCGTTGCTTCCACAACTCGTCAATCAGCGCTCCATACGGTCCAGGCTTAATAAACGGAAAATAAGAAAATAAAAGATGATCCGTATATCCAATATTTTTCAGCCGATCACCAGTCACTCGGAATAAGCTTTTGTCCGACCGACACGCAACGTAATTAAATAATCTCAAGTTTCTTTTACTATTTTTCGATGCTATTATTATTGTTCGACGGGACAAATGCGACGGGATAGAAATTCGAGTAATGTATAAAACCTTTTATGCGAAAGTTCCTTGCGGTCATGCGCCACGGAGAAGATCAGAAGGACAATTTGCCGACTCATCCCCCCGTTCCAGCGGGCTCCCAACTGGAAACGAAACACGTGAAAGGCACCACTCACGTTCCTCTTGTACTTTTACGATAGCCGACCGATCCGTGATCTAATTCGACATGGGACGAATGATGCGCGCCGTCCAGCGATTCCTTCCTGATTTTCCGATTGGATCTCGCCGGGCCGTTTAGTATTGTCCCCTCCTCCCCCCCCCCTCCGATATCACCGCGAGACATTTCGATCTCCGACCCGCGGCGCATTGTCCGCGCTCGTGGCAAAGTATTAGGCGATTCGTTCCGTACGTCGGAAATGACGTCGCGCCGCTCTAAAGGGAAAAAAGAGAGACGGGCCTTCTAAGCTCGCACACATAGATTTTTATTATTGCCGTGTTATTTATCGTTGCCATTTCCCCTACCAATAAAAACCCCCATTGTGCCTGAGTGACGTTGAGCGGCCGGATTATTTATAATGATTGCCGTCTTGCGTTCTCGCGCGAGCAGATCCTCCGGACGCGCGCACCCGCTCTCGTCGGCAGCCATGAGCTGGGGGGGGGGGGAGCACCTGTTGGTTCTTCGCCGAGTGAAATATAAATTTGATGACGACGATAGCGCTCGCTGGCTGCGTGGGCTTCGGAGGCAGCGGCCGCGCGTAGACAGCGGCTCGACGGGATATTAAATTCCTGCGGTCCGCGCTTTACCTGCGCGTCGGCGCGCGTTGCCGTCCATTATTTCTTGTTATTTCGACCCGCGTGAAAGAATCGCGCCGGGCAAGCCCCCTCCCCTCTCGAAAAAACGCGAGTCGATTTTTTCCCTCCCTGTTCGCAACCTACCGTGCGCTCTCGATACCAGATAGCGCGAAGATGTATTATTTTCTGCTTTAATGACACTCCCGGGAGCACCGAAACCGAGTCCTTTCTCGGCGAATGCGTCGAGCCGGACAAGCGAGATGGAATTAAAAAAAAAATCCCTCCGAAAGAGAGTTTCCCGCGAATTTTTCTCGCCTCGGATGCAATTTCATTGCGGTCACGCAGTTGTCGCACTACGTGCGCCCCGCTCGTCGGTCAAACGTTCGCACGCGTTTCAGAGATGTGTTTCTCTATATAATGTAATGAAACTTGGTACTCAAGATTGCGCGCTGACTAGCGATAAACGGATACGACTTCGATATTGTACCTCTTTCTCTCTATTTCTCTCCCACCCTCTCTCTCTCTCTCTCTCTCATGTCATCTTAGTGAGGAATTAGACGGAACGGGCGAGATGTACGCGCGTATGTACATCGCAAAATGTACACGCGGGCAAAATGGAACGTGAATGCGAGCGAACGTTTACGTTGATGTACGCGATGCAGAAAGACGGTATTATCGACCGTTTGCTCTGTACAGAGTGCTTTGCATTAGTTTCATACAATGTATTCGTTAGTTACACTTGAGTAACTAACATGCGGATAATGAGGATGGCGAACATGTAGAATAAGAGCTAACGGCTTAATTCAACAAAGGGGCGCTTCTCTCTCTCTCTCTCTCTCTCTCTCTCTCTCTCTCTCTCTCTCTCTCTCTCTGTGCGGCAAGGGAAGGTAAAATTCAGATGGAACTGTAAATTTATGAAGAATGTGGAAACGCAATCAGACCGTATTTGCGTCAGACTTACGCCGGGATTATTCGATTAAAAAGCGATGCATTCCATTTCAAACAAAATTTATCCCAGCGCTTGTTCTGTAATACCCAAAAGAAATGGGGTTGTTAATGAAATTTACTGAATTTCACGAAATGGAGGAACACGTTTGCTTCAGATCTTAATACGCTTAAATCCGATAGTATTTTAATTTGCCCGGAATGGGACGGCCGGGGGGGGGGGAGAGGAAACAATATTTTAGCGCAAAGGACAAACAGTAACGGGCAAATAGATTGCTGATTGTTCCGTATTGTCGATGGCAAGAGCAGCTTTTGAAACCCGCACGTAAAAAAGGTTCCGTTCGAAGAATATTTTTTTAATCAACGAAATAGGTCGGAAGGTCGCTCGATCGTGCATTTCGTCCGCGCCACGACCATTTGTAATCCCGGCACAGCCAATATTCTCGTTCGCAATTATTCTTCGATAAAGCGAAATTAATCGACGATCACGAAGTGCCCGTGTCGAGGAGCGGCACGATGCATTCAATTCGTATTTTGGCCTCCGACGAGCGCTCGCTTGTCGTCGCTGCGGTAACACAAAAACACGGCACACGTTGGATCACGTGCGGAGTATGAAAAACCGTCTGCCTGATCGATTCGGTGATCGAGCGATTCGACGTAAAATTTCATTGTATTATCTTGTACGTTTCGGGTCGTTGAAAAATGCAGTTTTTCCTGAAAATTTATACAAACAATCGCCCCCCCCCCCTTCTCTCTCTCTCTCCTCTTTCCCTGATTAGTCTACTCACTGATTAATTACGCCCCGAGTAGTGTTTGAAAACGCTTTAGCGCGAATCAATTTTCTTGGAAACTTTGCGCCAGTAATTTAAGATTCGATCGGCGTGTATAATCACTTGCTTCGTAACGTCACCGACCGTAATTCTTTATCGAGGGGGAATATTTATGACCGTGTTGAAGTGTTGAAGGTGGCTATATCAACGGTGGCCCCGCCGCCGTTCGAGGCAAAGTTTATAATTGCGAGATAAAGTTGCGGCAATGGCGGAGTTACGTCGGTCTTTGCGTCGGGTACGGGCGAGAATTCTGGCGAGGAAACAGAGCCGGCGAAAGCAGAGCACACCGCGCACCGGTCGCGCCCAAGTCCGACCGTTCCTCGATTTCCCGCGAGCGAGCAGAGCCGAGAGAGAGAGAGTCTAGAGCGCGCACGATATCAAGCCGGGTCGTTAGTCACGCCATTTCGGATTTAGCCGGTCGTTACGCCAACTGCATACCGTCCTTCGGGGGCCTCGGGAAGATTAGGGTTTATACGTTCGCCGCCTCCTCTCGCGGGCGAAGCGTTTACACTGGTACGTGAGCTCGCACGTACCCGGGAAACCGATACCTACACGCTCTCTACCCCTAACCTACGCTAGATCGGACGGGGGTAGGTGGGCCCTTCCTTTTATCACGATGACCCCGATAGTTCCGTAACCTGTTAGGAAGTACATAATCGTCGGCTTGTTATGTTAATCGTTCCTCTATCGACCGGCCGTAAGGAGCGTAAGTCCCCCGCGCGGAACGCTAAGAGGCTCTGCGTAACGAACGACCCTATTAAATTATTAAGGAGGATAAAAAGAGAAAGAGAAAAGGAAATGCGAGGACGGTACGGTAGGCGCTCTTAATTTTCACGTTCCCGCCAGCGGCGTCCAGAGCCGTTTCCCGGCTCTCGAATCGTATCGATCTCGGCGCCATCCACTACTCTCGCGGGCGTCCGTCTAGCTTTTGTGTTCGAGCGACGCGCCTCACGCTATGCTGGAATGCAAAGGAGAATTCTACACTTTGCGGCAAACCGCCTGTTTCATTCCGCCTTTGCCGCGCGTATCGAAGCCGAAACGAAATAAAGAACGGAATAGCAATCAAATTTTTCGCTCGTCGCGCGTACTGAAATAAATGGCATTTGAGAGAGATATTCGGAAACGTCGACGAATAACTTGGCGATATTGTTCGAAATGTAAAGTTTACATGTTTCGGAGTCTCAAAATTTAATTTGTATGCTTTCTTTCTTATTTTTCAAGAGCAAAATTCTTTGGTGTATGCGCAATTAATCAACATAATTTAACAGAACCGCTAAAAAGCGAAGTATTGATTAACGAACAAAAAAATGTAGACAAACATCATTAGTACAAAAATATATGTATAACACGTGTCTCTGATCTACGACATATTGCTCAGTTACAGACAGGTAGATTGCGGAATTCGAAATCGTATTTGAATATTGGCATTCAAGTATGCCCGATATTCCGAAGGTCGCTAAATGATATTTCTTTCTCCTCTCTCGTGGGTGCCTCGTGCTTTCCCCGAGTTATGCCAACTCTGGCATACATTTCGGTCCAACGAACCGCGAACGTGACCGCGAGAGAGAAATTCGCGAGAGGGTGCGCGCCATTACCATCAGACGTCGAACAAGCCGTTTGTTTTTTTCCTTTTTCTACGGTGCTACGATAAGGCGAACAGCATACGTGCGGCGTACGAATAGTAGCAGTTGCGCGTGTGTTGAATATTTAACCGGTTTAAAGGCTACACGTACACGCGCGCGCGCGCGTACACGTACATGTACACAATACACGCGAAATCACGCTGAATGGAGAAGCGGCCGCTGCCAGGGGCAGGTCCGCTCCTCGAAAACAAATTGGGATGTGAGCGGAGGTTCATATTTAATCAACGCACACTCGTTCCTCTCCGACGCGGTCTCTCATAAAAACGAATGCGAATCTGCAGAAACGATCCGCGGAGCCCTTTTCTCGTATCTGTATCTCCTTTCGTCAAAATTTTGCTATGTGCATTATTAATCATTTCATAATAGGAGATAAAATAATACCTGACAGAGTCCACGCTTTAATGTTAACGTCACGTGTTATTACACGTGAACAAACTGATTAAAGGCTTCTTTGTGTCGGTCAAGCTGGTCGCGTTAATGGATAATAATCGTTTTCAATTATTACGGGCTATTATCTGATATTGCCACTGAAAACACTGCATTTATGATAGCTGCAATCGATTTTGCAGCATAAACGAGATAAATAAACTACTCATATATATATATACGCACATTCGCGTATACTTACTATTCTACAAGGTTTGAATATTCAGTTTAATAAACACGTCGAGCACGAAGATCTCGCGTAAATGCGAGCGGTGGCAGCCGCGTATCGGCGGCGACGATTTCGTAAGAGATTACGTAAGGTGAAATCGCGGATTCGCCGGATCAATCGGGATGAGACTCGAAGCGAGCGCAAGGTGGTGCATAACTCGGAATCCCCGCGGCTCGATGTTTCGCGAGTAAAATTGGGCGACCAACGAAAGCGGTGAAAGATTCCATTAGCGCGAAACAAGCTCTCCGGATCGCGACGGTAATTCCGTTGGTGTAGCGTGGTCCAATTAGGGGTCAACATAAGACCCGCAGATTGCCTATGGCTATCTCGTTAGGTTGACAGTCAATTCCTCATTAAGGGATCGAAATTCCGGGGGTGAGCAGGCGCGAGGGGAGAGGCGGGAATATTTATTGGAATTGCTAAATACGCGGCGGGCAGCAGCGACGACGATGGCAAATTCATTAATAACCTACGCGGGAGTAATTTGCTCTCGCGTTCCACGGAATCGATCGAGCGGAAGAAAGAAAAAAAAAAGAAGAGAGAGATGATTTCGCCGCATGGACGGAAAGTCGTGAGTCGAAGGCGTTCGAGAAGTGGCTCGGCCGCGGCTTAAAGACTTTCAACGTAGTCGCGTGGAACGAAATACTACCTGAATTAATTACAATACGTTGCCGCTTGCAGTGCATAATTAACCTGCGATCGAGTATTTATATCGATTCTCTCGCGCTTACGCGCGTTCCACGGCAACGGGAGAAACTCTTGAAAACCAGGTAGCGAAATAATACTATTACAATAAATTCGACGATAATACAATCGCTGTTTAATTATAAATAGTATTCGACAATAATAAATTGTCCAATTAATGAACCTCGATAATTATATATGTATTATAAGTTTACATTTACGCGCGAAACGCGATATGTAAAATCGTCTGTGAAAACGCGCGCAACGTGTGAAACACAAATATTATTTGAAATTATTTATACACCGAAGTATTATTACCGCGCCTCCGTTGTTCTTTCCGCATTTTTTTTTTCGACAGTCGCGTTACGCGCAAGACGCGCCAAAACCGAAACGCAAAGCTTTTACGTTACCTTTGCTGTTTCAAGCCTTTAACTGCGCGCAATTACAGCAAGTTACGGGAAAGCGCGCCGGATTTTCTATCCTAGTCGAACACTTTGTTCAATGGAAGTATAACCGAGCTAAAAGCAAAGTTTGAGAACCACGCTGCGCGAAGGAGTTAGACTAATGCGTTTCGCTCGGTGGACAAACGAACGACACAAGAGCCTCTCGAAAGTTGCCTATAAATTACGCTACGATACAGATAGCGTCGATAGCGGTTCATTAGAGGCATTTAATCGGCCAGGCGTTTTGATTATATCCACGCTAGGCAGATATAACGGCTGCCTAATTAATGAACTTCGGTATATCCGGATAATTATAGATATACGCGATATTTCGAAGCTAATACGAGGCGTATCTAATGTGAACATCTGTATTTGTTTCCCTAAAAAAAAAACTTGGTATAAAACTTTAGATCAACAGAAAAACTTTAACTTTGATGAAAAACGTTTTGCTTTTGGACATCGCAGCAGATCTTTTTTTACTGTAATACTTTAATAACAAATATAACATAATGCAACGAAAGAAAAGTTAAAAACAAAGATCGACGATGCTCACGATGTTTTATACGTTGATTTAAGTGTAATATTTTACATGCTTTATGACGAACAATATTAATCGTGAAATATTATGTTCATGTCGTCGAATATCCTACGAATGTCTCTCATGCCGATGATGAAATATCTACGATATCACGATGGCCTATATCATTTTCGCGGAAATATTCCCGGTACGCGTTTGCTGTCGGTAACGTCCGACGTTCTTCTCCTCAAATATTGCACGAATCGATATATGCTAAACAGCAACTGAGGGTCCCGGCCTTGCGCGTACACGACGGTACATAAATTCCGCGCGATAAAGATTAAATATTAGCTCCCGGTGCTCCATTTCGTATCGTAATTAAAACGTAAGTACACCCGCTTATTACACTCGTATCTATATCGCGAACATGACCCTGTTACATCGACAAGAGCAATTTCTCGGCCGTGTAAAGTACAATACTTAGCCGGGCTATCTCCCAGCGACGAGCGTGTCGCGTACATCACGATATCGCGTGTAAATCAGCGCGCTATACGCGCCCGAATAAACATATCCATTATACGTCGTACATTTGCGGCGGGCACATTCTCCGTAAGCGTAATCGAAATCCTACAGCGGAAACGAAGATATTGTTTCAGGGGAAAACCCACGGAATTGTGCATTACCGGTGATTAATCGAGAGGTAATCCATGGTAAATGCAACCTATTGAGGAAAGAACACATTAACCATAACAAATGTAAGTATGTGAAATAGTGCAATATATTCGTTCAACGTTTTCATTGACAGATTTAAAGATATATTTATTAAAGATTTAATTGTGTAAAATGTTCAAACTGGTTGTTAGAATGTCAAACATTTTTTTGCACCATTTCTTATCGCTCTACATAATTATTTTGATACTCCAACAAAATTATTTTCAGATTTGTATCCAAGTAAAAAAATTTTTTTTAAAACCAGCAGAAAGATGCAGTCAACGGTAAATACATACTGCCGACGTAATTAGCAAATATCGGGCAAATAGCTCGTGGAGTAAAGTAAGGTGCGCCGTAATCATAAATTCTGAAACACTTGTACAATTTCACTGCGCATTACGATTACTTTGAGTCAGGGTAAGAGCATTTCCGGACAGTTTAAATGGCAAGAGCATCGAGCAAATTTCTCGGTGGAGCGCGCGATTTGCGAATACATGTATTACACACGTATAACGTAATGTTCGTTAAGGTCTAGCCTCGGGAGGAGCTATTCTGACGTGGGAAATGTATGCGTTACACAGCGACGCATGTGGAGTAGTTTATTAGACGCCGCTATTGTTCGCGGCGGCGGACGCCCGCTGCGTATATCGTAAGTAAATGTTCGCCATTGATCATCCGAGCGTTTACATTTCGCATTATGACAGCGCGGGGGCCCATTAGGAATACCAACGATGCGCTCACCAATGACAGTGTTTTCACAATTATCACGCAATTTCGCGAGCCCCCCGTGCGCGCGCGTTTCCTCTCCCCGTCTTCCCTCTGTACATTGCAACGCGCGCGTGTCGTCGGATTTTTTTACTCGTCTCGACGACGGGCACTGACGCATCGAAGATAATTCGGTCGCTCGATAGTTCTGAAAGCACCGCATAACCGATACGTGTATCTCGCGGATGCGAACCGCATCCGTAATGTGTCTGCGGGAGGACGGCGGGGGAAAGGGAGGGGGGAGGAGAGGAGACGCGTACAAACGCGGCACACGTTCGCACGCATCCACGTACGTAAGCTACATTCTCACTGGCGTCACACAGCAATATTTCGATATGTCGGAAAGACAGATAGTTTCTGAATGCGATATCACGGCAGACACGTTTCGCAGTTTTTACCAAATGTAAGCAGGTTTCAGAAGTAGAAAAAAAAAACGGAGAGAGAGAGAGAGCGCGGCACGTAAGAAGTTTATTACGGTCTCTGTACGAAAAAGACACGCGGTTTTCCGTTCAGTTCCGCGGGAGATTGAATTTTGATTGACACCGCAATCTAAATCGGCTTAACACATGTTCCTGTCAAGTATAATCGTAATATGCCGGCACTCGCGGACGTTGTTTTTTTTTTGGTCTACTGCACAGAATGACCACGTGAAATGACAGCCAAGTGGCAGCAGATTGCAAAACTATCCGTTATCGTTATCATTATGCATATCACGACGCATGGTATCTATGAATGAGAATGCGCTTGGAAAATTGGAGCGGCGATAGCGCCTTAGCCTTGAGCGTTATGGTAATTAATCGGCGCAGCTGTCGCGCGTGCGGTGCGTGCGTTTTCCTCGAATCGCGAAGGAAAGCAGCGCGACGAGACGCGAAAGGTAGAGATATACGTGCACCGATCGATCGGTCATTTCTCACCGTGTCGACGAACCAATCGTCGATTCACGCGACTCGCATTGTGCGATATGATACACGTATTCCATCTCGTCTACGCGAATGAAATATTAATTCTCGCCGCAGGAGCGAGCGGGGAGGGAAACGGGAACTATTCTCTCATCGGTTTTCCCCGATTTTAGATGCTTCCATCTAGAATAGCCGCGGCAATCGCGGTTTTAATTTCCATTTCGGATAAATAAGCAAACGTCTGATACCGAAGGAAAACGCTTGCTCGGATATTGCATCGATTAAATCGGAAAAAATAAACCACACTCTCATTTCCACTTCGGAGTCTGTAGCGACTCCGCTCATCGTTGCGACCGCACTGGTTTGGCTTTTGTATTACATAAGATAGCTGTGAATCGTGAAATATTCACGGACGCGGCAATACAGCCGTTCTCTCTCCGGTTTCCGGGAGGAATACCTCGGCGATTAATCACGCGTTATAACGACCGGATCGAAATCTAATTACGGAAAAGTAATCACACGCCCCTGTCACGATAATATATGGCGCTGATCCGTTGCCAAGTTCGAATTCTCGCCTCGGTGCGGCCTCTTTCATTTTCGGGATCACCGTAAAAACCGAGCGCGTTGTTCGTCCGGCCGGGGGCGAAGACTATCCGTGGAACATATCCCCGAGGGAGCTCTAGAATGTACCGTGGATATCGGGAGACCTTAGAGAACATAGGTGAACCAGGGAACACGTTGGCTCCGGCAGTCGCAGACCAGCACGTAAAGTGAAGAAAAGGTAAGAGCGTGCAAACGTGGAAGGTTCGGGGACTTTGAAAATTTCAGAATCCGAAAGATTTAAAAGCTGGAGATAACAATCGCGACAATTAACAGGCCCCGCCGGGGGCACGCGAATCGCCATGAATGCGCGCGAATCGATCGTATCGCTGAATGAAGGACTCGACGAGAAATTGGACAATAAAATCGGGCGGGCTTGCGGGAAATATATTTCAATTTTCGCCATGGGAGGAAAAAAAAAAAAGGTGGAAAGGGCGGCTCGGCAGGTCGGCGCGATAAATCGACCCGCCGTGTAAATATCCCGACGTGCCACGACCGGTACGGTATATATACGCATGCCAGCCCGACGGCGATATTTATCGGCGGGAGTGGTACGTCGAATAATGCGAAATGTCCCGATTGCGCGTACGCGGTTTTTCACGCGGAGGCTGAGCGGTCGCCGAGTCGACACCTCGAATTAGTTGCCGCGCGTGATCGAGGATATGGCCACCGAGCACGGCTGCGCGACTGCACCGACGTTACCGCAGCTTTGAGAGCAGCTCCGTGCGTTAAGACACGTCTGCGAACAGCCACCATGCGAAGATAATTTATGTTGCTCGGCCGTTGCAATTAATTCAGAAACTAACTTCTCGCGCCCGCGGCATCGCGTCGTAATTTTGATGTTGCAAAAGGTTTTGACATTCTGACAGTCAACTTGAATCTTGCGTCTTACACAATTGTCTTGATGGTCAAAATTATTTTCATGTCTAGCTATATTGTTAAATGCTTAAGGAAAATCGTCTTTCCCGTATGACATGTATCTACATTTTCTTTAAATTATTTATAATAATTGAAAATAAATTTTACTCAATGAGTGAACGAATCACAGAGTTGTTAGTTTTATCTTCTGTATCCTATTAAATCACAATATTATAAAATATAACAAGAACATGATAGTAAGCGTACAAGTCCTTCCTCTCACATATCAGTGGAGCTTAATTAATTTAATCAATTTTATGTTGTAATTGGTAGTTGCCTTGCTACAAATTGCTTCGTATTCAAAGTTTTAGCATATAAACAAAAATTGGGGCAAATTAATCTAAATACTCCATGCTATCTGATATATAAATACGATTCTCCTATTTTTGATATTTCCCTGATGGTGTAAAAATATCTATAATTGATCCGTGAAAAAAGTATGGGAGATAGTGTGAAACGTTCGCAGTATCGCACGCGGCACGTTTCCAATTACCTGAAATTTTTTTGCGCCGCGAATTCGCTTTATCGAAAAGTTTAACGGGAGTCGGGCAAAGTTCCGTCGCTCGGAAACGCATTTGCAGCGAGATCCAACCATTCTTTCGAGGCGCGTGCGACAATATCGGTCCTTTTTCTACTGACATTTTTGGTTTCCGCAATATTCCTCAGAATGACAGAAAAATTATTCATTTTTAAGACATAAATCACTTTTCTGTTAATCCAATATACAATGTCAGATTTATTCTTATGCCTGAAGAAACATTGCTATAATAACAATACTTTATATTTATATAAAACACGTCTCAAGTGTTCGTTCAATTACTTTTACATGCAAAAATATGTTGTACGAGAAAGTCTTAACGTTAATTACTGATTTAATATCTTACTTAAAGAAAAAAATAAAAATGTGAAAGACTGGCTTCGAGCTTAATCGATCGCATAAAAAATTCACGATAATGTCTCGATGCTAATGCTTCGTCCTTTCTACTAATCGTCAAACCCTCCCGGTATTTCCCACATTACGTCAGCGCATCATAACCAGTACCGTAATCCTCAAATCTCACGATGGATAACGGAGAATATCCCGAACATTGTTGCACAGGCAAATCCTTTTGTTCGCCGGACGATCGTTCGAAGCGGTCCGCATGGACCGTCCGACGAAATTTGGTAACCGGCTTAGAGCGCATTACACGGAGAAAAACGACAGTCAATCGAGAGAAGCTGGGCCAAGGAGCAGAGAGAGGCGGCGCAGCGATTGCAGGTAGATCGTGGAAAAGAAGAGAAAAATACGGAGCGCGCTCGAAAGACGGTAGAGCCTCGTTAGTATTCCTCAGTCTCTATCCGGGATGTCAACCGAGCGGCGATTTGGCATTCAAGCCGGCGCGCCCCGCTGCCGTAATCTCGTCGAACGCGAAATAGATTCCGTTTCATCTTCCGCAATCAATCTTGATTGGGACTTTAACGTCGGAAAACAGCCGCAACGCCGTTCGTTGGCGCTCGAGGGACGCGAAATTCCCTCCGCGACGATAGGTACGACATGACGATATAACGCGGCGGCAGATGGGCGAAATAGGGCGGCCGCCCTGGCTCTTTTTATATTGGATTTAATCGTCTTTGCGGATTTTAATATCGAATCACGTGGCGACGTAGGAACAAGGAGCCGTTCAATACCGGAGGAACGTGAACGAGCGTCGAGAAATCGCGATTTATGGAAATATAATTCCGATGAGATTGGACGTTTTTAAAATGCGAGCAACGAATGCGTTCTTCGGAGTGTCTCGCTTGTGCCGGTGAAATGTCTCTCTGTATTCCGTTGTGTACTGTTTCCACCGGAGACGGATAAGATATTAGATATTGCGTTTTATATCTTTGCGGAGAGATTCGGCTCGGAAGATTAAATTTCGGATACGCCGGCGAAGGCTTTGTGGGATCTAGAAGCTGCGGGAAAGCCCCCCGACTTTTCGCAAACACAGCCACGATCGCGAATACACTTTTGATCGGCTCAAAAGCGAATCGGAATCGCGGGCAAAGGAGAAACCACAGACTCAAAACCTAATCTCAGTCGCAGAGATGAAAGATTCTCGATAGCTAGATTGAAGGTAACGCGAATCGTTACGTCGTTTGATCGTTAAACAATCTACGCGCCAGACAGATAAAGTCAACGTAACGCTACGCTACACCGTGCCATTTTTAATCTCCGATTGCATCGCGATGCGAGAGACACTCATCCCGCGGGTAGTTCATCGTCCCGAGGAAAAACGAGATTGCGTCGGTCAGGGAGAACGGGGCCGTATACATTGCAACGGAATTATTTTCGCCATCCCTTCACGTGCACAGCGATGAGCAGTTGCGCAATCGATGAAAACGATACACCTCGACGCCTCGCGCTACGAAATGTCAATTGATCATTTCTCCTCCCGGCGCTCTACAACTATAAAAACCGTACCCACAGCTCCTCCGACCCGGTGCTGTACCTGCGGGGCCTTTTATTCTCTTAGCCGGCGGAGACGGTGCCATAGTGCACCGTACACGTCTGATGAGTTATTGCGCCCTATCGACCGCGGACAATGGAGCCGGAGCCTCGGAGTTGTATACGTCTCGAGTGATGGAAACGATCGAGGAGATAGCGAAGGTAGACGGACAGATAATTAGGTGGAAACTGCGGCGCTGGATCGCGCGCGCGGAGGAAAGGAGCACCGGTCGTCCCGTCCCGGTAAGAAATGACGGAGTGCCATTCATTCAATCGGACGTGAATAATGTCAGCGTACTGGATATGGAATTACGCCGTGATAAAGCCGGCATTTCTTCGCGTTCCATTGTTATCGCCCGCCCGTTCGTCACATTCTACCTATTACCGTCGGCTTAAACGCGGCCGCACGATATCTGGATTCCAAGTTGGTGCTGCTCGCGTGTGTACACAGTTCCGGCAATTATCTTTCTGTAGAATCGAAATCATCTCGCGCTGACCTTTAGCGGAAGGTGCGGAGAAGGAGGAGAAAAAGAAAGATTACCACAACGTCGACGACGACGACGGCGGCGGCGGCGGCGGCGGCACGAACCGCCGCGTTATCCGAAGTAATCGCGACCACGTTTTCGACTGCCATAAATCTCATTATCGCGACGGTATAACCGCGCCAAGCGCGCGCCGCCGCGTTATAGTTTTGCTTTCCGCTCTTTTTTGCCGGTTTCGTTCAGCATGCCCGGAATTTCGACCGGACGTAGATACACACATATGCCGGTCCCCCACTCTCTCTCTCTCTCGCTCTCTCTCTCTCTCTCTCTCGCACGTGCGATGCGTTTTCTGCGTTCCGCAGAAAGAAACTCCACCCGACCAAAGGGATACGTCCTCCTTGTCCGGCGCACTGCCATCGCTATCGCATTATCTCCGTTGTCATTCGAAACTCGAGCCCCTTCTTGGCGACAGCGTTACACAAAGCGCTCTCACGTTCCGCAGCTGGTAATTATCAAGCGAGACTAAGACGAGATTTTTGTCTCTTTGTCGAGGCTCGCCGACAAACGCGATACGTGTCGTAAAGAAAAGTATCACTGGGCTACCGATATATATTATATAGTACATATCGCGCGGGAAAAGTATACTCTTCAATTATTTAATCGTCGACTACCTCGCGACTTATTATTGTTTGATCGCGGGACGAAAGTTAGGTGATGACGTTTGCATTACTAATACAACATCCCGATTTTTGTACGTATTTCTATTATAATTTATGTTAAATTTAATACATATTGCATATTTCACTCAAATTGTGACACATTTTTGGAAACAACACAAATACAAAATGTTTTCTGCTGTACATGTAAAATTTTGAGCCATCAAGATTATCGTAAACATTTACAAGATTAAGATTGAAATTCACTCTTCTTCAAAACTATCATTATTTAATTAAAGATAAAGTTGGTAAATACTTTTGACAGTGTAGATAGCTTTTGATGTTTAACATAAGCTCTCTGATGCCTTTGATTGACGCTGAACAGAATGTTATAATGATAACAGAACGTATCGATTTGACGTCGTCGTTCTAACAGACATTTCTCCAAGAAACTCGACCGCTCTGCAAAAGCTACATGCGGTGCAAGGTGTGAATAGTGCTTCCATCGTCGATTCCATCATAAAATCTTCAGCCTCGCGGAAAACGTACTTTTCTGTTTTGGCGCTTTATACGTTCCCGTCCGGTTTTGGATGGAGGAAACATGCGTCAGAAACTCGTAGAAACTTCTCAACGTTATTCAACGGGAATGCAGTTTTATTGAGCAGCGAGGCACAAACGGATCGTGCGCTTTTATCGAAGAAAAGGCTTTAAACTGGCGTATGAAATGTATGTATTTTCCTTGGCACAAATCGCAGCAACTTATTGACATTACAACTCTAACTACACGTGTATAAAAGACAATAAATATTTAGTGGAATTTATTTAAAAAAAAAACTATAATATTGATAAATATACATACATATCCATAAAAAATAAATAAATATGTTCACTGTTAAGCGAGAAAATAAAAAAGACAACAGTGTTCTATAAAACATCAACAATTTAATTAATTCGTACCAAAATTTACTCTTAACGTCACGCATAGTAATCACGCGACCGATAAACGACTCGTTCAACCATAATCATCTTTCATTAAATGTGCCTCGCGCTATTATCTAAACAGTGGCTTGTTTAAACGAATAATAACTCTTTTCTTCTGCATCTCGCGCCACCGTCAACTCGCACCTTTGTGCCTCTCCGGTTTCACATCCGGCAAACTTCGAGCCTGACGTTCACGGCTCCGCGATACTTCGACGCCGACACTTCCGCGTAGACGGGCTGCCATATGCATTGTACTCATTGGCACTACCCCGCGAACCCGAGGCGCCTTCTCAACGAGACGACTGCTCGCCCGGTCGTTCACGTAGTCCGACGAGGTTAATCACTATTTGACCCAATTTTATTCTCGCGTCTTAATGCGCCGTGGAGAATAATGGAGACTTTAATGTCATATCAGGCCGAATGTCTTCCGGTAATCCCCCCTCCCTTTCCCCCCTACTCCCTGCGGGGAGAGAGCCCTAATGCCGGCCGTTTCGATTCAGGGGATTTCGGGATAACGAGCGCACGAATGACGATTAGGGATTGTCTTCAGTCTCCACCTTCTAGTTGTTCTCCCCCTTCCGTTCCAAGAAGAGCTTTGATTGCAATTAGTCAGCCATGAGTCGTTCCGGTTCGGCCTCCGGTTCGAGAATTACAAAGCTTTCCACTCGCTTCACGGAAACTCCGCTCTCTTTCCTCCTCCGTTCGAATATGAATACCGATCTGTTTTCTTTCTCATATACGAGATTGTCCGTATACATTTGCGAGCGATCTCTTGCGAAATAGCGCGAGCGAATACAATGGTCAGATGATATCGACAAATGATTTTCCTATAAGGTAACTTGACGTGAAATGGCTAGTTCGCATATCGCTATTCCATTATTCTCCGCATCTCATTACGAAATACTCTTTGTACATTCCTACCAAATGTGTATGTATAACTTTAGTACATATTCGAAAATTTTCAATATTAAAATAAATCGCGGCAGAAATTAAAATCATTTACATTCAATTAATTACATGCCGCACTATCGCGGAAGTTTCCTCTGATAATTAATCGTCGATTCCTCGTCGTACTTTCAGAATTCGCTGATTCGTCCTACGTGCACATCTTTTCGCGGTGCACATGCTCGCTTTCGAGGTCCGCCAATTAATTTCTCAGCGCGGAGCTTATCGAGATGCTTCGACGATGGCCGCGAGCGAAAGGGTACGCGTCGAGGTTGGTTTATTCCTGGCGGCGTAAGAAGAGGAAGAAATAGAAGTAGAAGAACAAGACGAAGAAGACAGTGACGGGGAGGCGCAGGACGCGAGGATGAGGTAAGGGTCCGCTCGCCCACAGAACATGAAGCGAGTCGTAGAGACGGGGTCAACGTTCTCTTCGGAGGTGCATTGCCTCGAGGACGAGGGGAAAGGGAGCAAAGGGTCCGAGCAGCAGGCAGTGACCAAGGACGAGAGCGACGTGGTAAAGCGAAGCAAGATAGTCGAAGCGGAGCAAGGGGGGGGAGGGGCAGAGGCTTCGTGCGAGCGAGAACGAGAGAGGAAAGGACACGGTATCGGAGGAGGAACGAGACAAATAAAGAGAAGGAAGACGAAAGAGGTGGAGGAAGAGGAGAAAGAAGAATGACGATGCGGCTGGAAGGGAACCAGCAAGGCTAGCACGGCAGGTGCAACGCGCGTGGATGCAACGTTACGAGGCTACGAATTCCCATAATTACACCTGGATCGCCGAGTTACGGACCAGATTTCGATATGTTTCGTGCACGTGGGGCGAACGCACTTTCTCGTAACAGGGATTCTTCGATCTTTATGACGTTTCGATGAGTTACGAGACAGATGAGAAATATCGCAGGTGTGTGCGACTATGCGAAACACTGATGTTTGCGGAATGCGACAGAAAAACATTCTCTCACTTTGCTTATCTCATGTAAATAGTTTTGCAACCAGCAGCAAGATGTAACGGTTGTAGAATTTTGTCATAATAGATCGTCATATCTGTGAGAACAAGTTGCACGGTGCGGTGATAAACGTTAAATTTGCGTGCAATTTAATTTGAGGCCGCATCTTTCGGAAAAAAAAAACATAATCTCCTCTCAACTGTGGGAAAATCCACTTTAACTCGAATCAGCCCGGTTCTTTGAGAGAATCACCTCTTCTTTCATCAATTTCCTCGCTGCGAGTAAAATCTCGTTCACCGCCGCGACGGTCTTTCATAATTAACGGAGCCTCGCGTTTTTTTTTTCTTTCTTTCCTACAATGCGCGCACAGATAATTCAAAGGTACGTGGCGCTTCCGCGGACAACTTTATCGTGGCTGTAATCTCGATTCTCGTTTACGAGCGTTCGTATATTGCTTTCGCAGTCCAGGGTATAATTCCGGGGCGACGACTGTCGGGCACAATGCGCGCACAATGCATCGAGGCGCCGAGCGGGCGCGCGCGCGGCCGATGAAAAAGGATCACCGCGGATATAGGCATAAATCAGCATTACATAAATTAACGGCGCGGCACTTTCTCTCCGCATAGCGCCGACACCCACACACGCGTGCGTGCGCGCGACGCCGAACGGTACTCTGTCGTTGGGATTGGCTCTGTCGATCTTGTCGCGCAAATGGCCCCCGTCGCGTGGTGGTCATCGGCCGGCCTGCAATTGCGTGTATTACGATCGGCGCGTAGAGCGGCAGCCCGGCCGTGCGACAGGATATACGTTTCGAGAGACACAACTGGCGTTTCTGGCGAAATCCCAGAACGATCCCTCCCGTGTTTGTTTTGGAAAGCGATGTTTCGTCTAATCGAGATTTCCCGTTCGTCGCTTTAATCGAATTTGGTTGAAGGTACCGAGTTGCGTCTGCCTTATTTATGTTTAATCGATCAATCGCACTTGGTCGTGAAACCACGTGTATTTTATTATACATGCATTACAACAGTGCACTTTGTGATTTCGCGTGTATATAACGCAAAGTTGTCAAACATTGGCAAGCGTCGACATAATTAACGAAGTGCTTCGGTAGCGGTGTTTCAAATATTAAAAAAAAACAAATTTTATATTTTGTACATATACAACTTGTTCTATTTATATTTGATAATTTACTGAAAATAAACGTGACGTCAATCGTGTGAAAAAAAAGAGAGAGAGCTTTTTCGCAATGAAGCTATAGATCCATGCTCCAGCATCAGCACAATTTTAGATTTCCTCTTCAGATTTAAATTAAAAGTTCGACTGTGGAATAGCATTCCCCGTGTGGAGCTTGCCGCCTCTCGCAACTATTCCCCATGCGATTTAGAATTTACACAGGTAATACATAACTCTCCCGGCAAGCATCGATATCCATCCTCTCTCTTATTTCACGTAACAGCTATCACATGATACCTGCATATCTTCCGCTTTCAGCTTCACGTTCCAAAAGGTGTGTTCGACGTCTCCCTTATTCGAACAGTTACGGAATACCGAAATAGCGACACGGCGAGAAACTCTATTTGTCATTACTTAGAATAGCATTTGCATTCATATGTTACATCGGCTTCCTGTCAACCAAAATGCAAATCTTCGCAAGATCTAATGTAAGTGCTTCGTATACAATTAGGAATGCACCGAATATTGAATACGTGCGCGGGAAGCAACTTTACGCGAGGCGTGCGAAAATTGGATGGCAGGTATGTTTGCCTTATACGTAAGTTTATGGCTGTTTATAACTGGAATAAAGAGGAATCGCGTATATAAACGGCTGCGCATAGAAGCAGAATGGTAGAACCTCTCGATATAATCGCTCTGTAGAATCGAAGTAAGATCCCTCCCCCCTCGAGACGTCAACGTTCCATAAACCTACTTCCTGCTAAAATAATACCGTCCTCGCTCGCGACAGGGATGCACGACGACACCAAAAGGAGGAACTGGAGCGTCTCTAGTGACAGTAATTTGAAGCGACAGGGTTCCAATTAAAGCTCTTTAGAGGTAGAGGTTGGGAGCGGCGGGAAGGAGTTCCTATCCACCGCCGCCGGTGAACAATGTCAAATTCAGCGTTCGGTGCAGCTACGCTCGGCCTGGATTTACATGCCGCCTTATTATAGATGTGCCTCGATTGAACATAACGGCTGATTCAATGTCGGTACCGTCGTCACGCCGAAAGCGCGGATCTATTACAACTTCCTTTGCCGAATGCCATTCAATTCCGAACAAACGAACATCTTATACGAAACACCGTAATGATCACTTGTTAACACGTGAGTTCTGTCGAAGAACAATTTAACTTCAATTATTTATATCCTCACTTACTACGTAATGACATAATAATTTTCATTTTTGAAATATAAAAACAAGATTTTTATGAAAATTCAATACACTTAAGTGAAGGCTAATGATACTTTTATTCCTCAACAATCAGTAGATCGAATTATTTAAAAAAAATTAAAATCGTATTTAATGTAATGTAAAATATATTAAATATAATATTATAAAATTTTAACAATTCAAACTAGAAAACTTTGTTTTTTAAGTTAAAAGAAATAAGAGACATGAATTATACGGAGAATATACTTGTGCTAGAAATCTCTAAATCATTTTCGTGAAAAAATTCATCAATAGATTTGGTAATAATTCGTCGCGCGAGAGATTGTCAAATGCTCGGTAAAATAATGAGGGGAAATTGACGCCGTGATTACGAAAAGTTACGAGCAATGTAGTATGTTTCATGAATTTGTACTTATAAGATATGTTTGCGCGAATGGCATTTCCATTACGAACGCATTGATAATCAGCGAGGCGCGACGGGAGATTGTCAATGAAATTACGATAGCTATTTCACGGATATCAACGGCGATGCACGTAGGCGCAATAAGTCTCCTCCAGTCGACTGACGTCACTCTTCTGGGACAAAGAGCAATCGCGAATGGGAAGCGGATTTAACCCGGACAAATATTGGATCTTATGTAATCTGCTTAGATTCGCGATGAGACTTTCTTCTTTCGCGTAAAAAAAAAAAACATCTCGGCTCTCTTTCTCACTCTCCAACGAAGCGGAGATCATTAATGATACAATAAACTGATATTCACGAGTGGTATTACATACAGTATTCAAAGGATAAGAGCAAACTCTCGCTCGAAATAGAATGTTGAGTTTTCTTGCATTTCATTGCACGGAGAAAGATCGCCTTCCTCAAGTATCGCCGTGATACGCTAACAAAAAAAAAAGCTGGGGAATTTTAATTAATAAAACGAAAGAACTCTATGATATACGTCGCATCGGGCGATCCGCGGCTTTAATGTTTGCTGACATATTACGTATTCCGCAACCGGTCGCTTTCCCAACACTCGGCCGAGAGCCGATTCTAATTATTCCCGACCGATGTGTACTAAGCCCGAGATATATACGAGTGTCGGTTAATGCAGGAGCACCTACACGCATCTTTCACCATTGCGATTGGTCAATGAACTGAGAAAACCCGTGAATGAACAGCGGGATTTATCGCGCGGGGAATCTGCGGGCGCACTGACAAATTCCCGGCCGTCAAGCCGGGGCGGGAGATAAACGTGGCCTATACGAGTTGTACGAATGCTCTCGACAGAATAGCAACAAAGAGCTTATTAGCGGAGATACTTACAAAACGCCAGCGGTGCCTGGCTAGGCTCGTTAGGACGAATTAGTGGCAAAATGGTCGGACCCGGAGCTAATAAGCAGCGACTGCCGATGTCAAAACGTCAACCGCAAGGACTCACGGGACCGTCGCGTCGCGTCGCGTCGCGTCACGTCGCGTCGCATCGCTCGGTGATTTGTCCCTCCAACTCCCAGTAAGATGAATCCTAGTCTATTCTCGTCCGTCTAGCCGGCGATGGTGATACGGCGGCCGTTTCTCGCATAAAAATACCGATTTACGATGCGAGCGCACGCACGAGACAGAAATCTTCTAACGACTCGCTGACACCGTTTTCTTCCACACGATCGTAATTTAAAGTCGACTGTCTTTCCTCGAGTTAGTAACGAGAGAGTAATTGGCACGCGAGGAGACGTCGTACATGACATTTAAGAAGTGGCACTCGGAGTGATATGATATATACGAAATTAAAAAATTATAGAGGCATCCGTGACAGCCGCGCGGGGGAAAGATGAAGAAGTGAAGAAGAAAAATAGCGAGCACTTCATTTCGCCGCATTTCTTCGGCTACACCGGGGCGCGCCACGGCTATGGAATACCACGGGGTCTATTGGCTGCTGTAGCAATCTGTTGTAAGAACGCGGAAAATGGATGAAACACTTCCGGGAGAACAAATAAGAAACACGGAGATCCATAACGAGCCCTCTGTTAATAAGATTCGTCCGGCCTTGCGATAACCACGCTTTGCGAGAAACTCCATAAATAACTCGGGGGGGAAACGCGTGAAACAGCTATGCAATTATTTGCTATAAAAACAGTAAGCAAACAGCGAATAAGAAGTTTCAACTCGTGAATGGAAAGAAAGCCAAGGAAAAACGACCTTTCGGCGCGCGGATGACGGTAATGTATTTCTGCTACATTTATCTGCAGGGGTCTCCGTGTTTTCTGATAGCGCGACACACAACACGATCGTGATCGACGGCGAAAAAGATAATGCGAGGGATAAAACATTTAACATCGCGGGCCGTCTCCTCAAAGAGAGTGAATTGCCCTTCCTTTCTCGCCATCGCTGGTATCGCCGAGTTTACGCACAACAGGCGGTGCCGGCGTTATAAAGCTTTTGAATGCGTATAGAGCGAAGTTTTAGCGAGAAGTTTAGGTTTTAATTAGAAAGTTACGCGATTTTGAGGGTCAAATAGGAGAACTTTCGCGAACTTACACTAGCCGGCACATCCCGGCCTGTTTCCCGTTGTTTACAAGCTTCGTGCCCCTGTGAGGCTAGATTTATCACCCAACAATCTGGTCGCCCTTGTAATTAAACGTATTTTAAACAATAGCTATAGCTCCAGCAAAACGACGGGGACGCTCGATCGTCCTCTTTCGACCTTACAAACGCATTGAACGGCTGATTCGCGATGACGACAGTGAAATTTCATTTTCTTCACGTTTAATAAGTCGATAAAAAACTCGTCTCGTAGACGTGGCCGACAAGGTAATTCATTTAATTAAATTAAAGTCAAGGTACATGTACATATATGAAACCGCTAAAAAAGTTGAGCCGTTGAAATAAAGAAAAATTGAATGTCGCCGCTGAGCGTAGAAAAAATGAATGTATCGAAAAGTTACGCTAGGAAACTTAACTATCGCGATGGAACATGAGTAAAGAACTCTCGAGGCATAATGGCACAGAACTTTGCCTTGTATCGAAACTTAAGTTACTTCGGCGCTGTCTAGTTATTTTATATTTGGGATATTATCTATATTCTTCCTGGGAGATGGGAGACAGAAATGCACAGAAGATATAGATCTTTAAAGTCTAATCTATCGAAGCGAGAGGGTTACTTACGAAACGTCAGACATGCTGTTTTCTGCGAATATACGTGTTCCAGAGAATACCTTATCGCAACACCCACGTTTTTTGACCTTGATCATTATTCTGGAGTAACCATCGTTTACGAAGTCGCGAAACCGGTTCGGATCGGTTCGGTCATTGACAATGAGTCATCGCACGGGGGAGGGGGAGGGGGGAATCCTCGAGTCGCCGACATCGCGGTGCCCTCAGTTTCTTGGTCTGCGAGACCGTGAGACAGAAAGGAATCAACAGGAGAAAAACAGGAGGAGGTGAAAAAGAGAAAAAGAAAAGACAAAGGAACTGGAAGCGACGAGGCATATAAGGAAGCTGCTCTCGTTTGTCGTGCCCAGACGTGGCGTGCATCATTATCTGCCGGGATAGATAAAGATTGATAGCCCCGACTGTTTGCGCATCATGGTTCATCAATTCATCAATCGCGTCTCGATCGTTTTCCATCGTATCATTGTTATTCTCTATGTTTGTTCTCTTCAGCTCCGCGGCGCGCGGATGGTACATTTCGGAGGATCATTTGCACGATCAAGCATAAACCTATATTCCCTTACGCCATCGAATTTACTTTGTATACTCCGTCAATACGACTGTAATGTACACGTGCAAGCGCCATATGCGGTGTGTATGGTAATGGATAACCCTGCACCTCGCGCTTCGAACGAGTAGGTCCTGCCGTACTCGAGTTTACCTTCCGGCCTGCTCTATTGAGTTGCCGCAATTTCGGCTCTACGCCCGTGGATCATTAATTACGATGCTGCACGATTACCAAGCATTACAGAGAGCTGACCGACTGATATCGAGCAAAAGGAAGGACAGTCGAACCTATGTGTGCGCGTGTGAATCAATAATAGACGTTATTAGTTAGTCGAAGAAAGTGTGTATGTACAGATACAATAGAAGTAGAAATAGCGTTCGTATATTCATTTCGCATTTTATTAAATTGTAATTAATTGTAATTTGAAATATAATAATAATATTTATAAAATATGTAGCCTCCTACCTTATAGATGCTGAGTAATTTAACTTATCGTACTTTCAGAATCCTTTACCTTAAATCACGATCCAAAATGACATTCGATTATACATAATACATTGCATTGTATAAGGGTTTAATATCCATTTCAAATTTTTGAATTCAGCCCCTTTCAATCCACTACATATAAATGGTCAACAAAGAGATCAACTCCTTCAAATTACAAAAAAGATAATCGTTCTCCCGCATTCGGTCACTTTGGTATATTCTTCTGGTGCTTGAGCTTTAAACGATCGGGAGGATGATCTTGCGTTTCGTCGATCAAACGAGGGCGGCTGCAGTAGCAGCGGAGAGAAGAATAACGCGCGTATGTGTTGCGCGTCCGTGTTGCGTACAAGCGAAATTGCCTTCGAGAGGATCAGCGCGGCCACAATGGCCGAGAAAGTTTTTCGTGGAAGGTCCAAATAAAGGAACCGAGAGAGATAGAGAGAGTTTATAAGAGAAGCGCATCCCAGGTGACACACGGGAACCGTAGAAAGACGTAATTTTTTTGAAAAGAACAGAATTCAATGTTACGGGGCCCCAGTGCATTGTGTCCCTTGAAACGCAACGGCTGGCTGCAAGGTGTAAGTCGCAGTTAAGAGATCTCGCGCATCTCGCGGCCGTACCTGCGCGCCGCTCGGATCCCGAAGCAAGTAGCAGCCGATAAAACTGGTTTGACGAGTATCGGGACTGCGTCCAGTTACTTCGTAGGACGGCGCTCGTGTTCGGCCGAGTCTCTCGGCGTGCATCGCCGGTGCATCAACAGTGCGTTCGTCGTTTCCAGCCGGTATCGTCATCACCATCCACCGTCGCTGCCGGAGCGTCATCATTATCCGTAGCTTTTTAACACGCACATTCGCCGCCGTTCGGCGCGGACCCCATCATTGTTACAAATGCCGCCTCGGCCCATTCACGACGCAGCTCCGTCCCCGCCGAGAAATACGTCGTCTCTCGTAAACAGGCTTTTTTTAAAGGCCCCACAATGAAATCGATCCGCGTGATATAATCGCGACTGGCCGGGGGAAACGCCGCGCGGGGGACTCTCGGGTTTGCACAGGCACGATGATAAAATGCACGATGATAAAATGATTCGACGCGAAAGCTCGCGCGGGTCGAATTGAAACTGCAGATCTCACGTTCGCACGCGAATTAGGGACACGAGAGCACGTCGACCCGGAATTCGCAAATTCATTTAGGCGCATATTCTTTCAATGAATTTGATAATTAATCAGGCGGATGGCGGGACACTTTGTTTTGTTGCTCGTTAGAAATCGCCAAGGTATAAAGGAGAAATTTGAGATACTCAATTACGGGCCTTTCAGCTTTAATCACGGCGCGACGCGACTTTCGCGAAAACGACCCGCGACGTTTCTCAATTCTCTCCGCTTTGTGCTGATTCGATGGTGCGGCAATATCGACAATCTCTGCGGGCTATCTGCGGGCCGCGAAGAACACGGTATGGCTCGATAATTAGACGCCGGCGTATCTATTTAATCAAACCGCCTTTATCCTCGGCGACGGTTCGCCGTCACCAGGATTGTCGGTTTTCAGGACGGAGCCGGAGATTCGCGGCGCATCCATCGCACGGACAAAGAAAGAAGAGGGAGAGAGAGAGAGAGAGAGAGAGAGAGGGACAGACAGACGATAGAATCCGAGTGCGAGAACGGCGATTATATTCCGCCACGGTAAAAGTTAACGATGCCTATTAGTCGCGCGTTAATCGGCCATGCAGCGGCACGTTTTCGCACGTACGATTCGACTCGAAACCGAAGTCGCGGCGTGTCTTCCCGCATACACGGTCGGGCCTACAGGCAGCGCGAGATTGATTTACGACCTCTACTAATCAGACTTCGGCGACTATTTCTAACAACGAGCGGCACGAAATCATTTTCGAGGCAAACAATTTGTCGGCCGTTTTCCCGTCGCGCTCGCGACCTATTGCGAGAGAGATTCGTGAATAATTGCGAGACCCACGCTCATTCGCCGCATCATTACGCGCTTCTTTGCAGCGAAAACTTAATCGCCTCATTTATTACCTCATTTGCACACCCACGTGTGCAATGCGTTAATCTATAACGCGCGACGTAGTGTATCGCGCGGTGATTTATGCCACCCGATACGATCGATCGGGCACTGTCGTCTACAAGCGGACTTTCGTCTAGTCGCCCGAAGGGAATGTTAGACTGTAATTATAACATACGTCCTACTTCGAAGCCCATCGGAACGCGTACAGTTCGTAAAGCGCGGAGGATGAAATCCTTGACGAGCCGCGAAATTCTTTCCCCATAAATCTGGATAGTTGTTTCGGAGAGGCGCGGAAACAAAAATAACAACGCGCTCTCCGCGGCGCGCTGCCGTGTTCCGTATACAAAAAAGAGGCGCACAAGCTCTCGGCCGGCAAATTTGCAGGCTGGACGAGCCGAGCCAGCAAACGGGCATTCCAGCCGACGAGCGGGAATGTCAGGAGCATCTCACAGTATTTAATTCGTTTGCGAAGGAGAAAGTATAGCGACGACCACCGCGATGCAGCGGGTTAGCGGTGCAGGAAGCCCTGAAAGGTCAGGAGATAGTTTGCCAACGCGGAGGTTTCCATCAGTTTTGCAACTACAAAGGCATCATTGTCTGGGAACTCTCGAATTTCAGCCCCGTGCATGTATACCCGTGATTTCTCCGCCGTCCCGTCTCGATTATGCTCATATCATTCTACACGTCTATCACGGGTATGGACATTTAATTATAATTTATCGAGCTCGCGCGAGAGAGACCCGCCGTAATAAAATATATCAACCTGCGCGATCGCGATCAATTGACAGCGCGAACGCGAACAATTTAGGTCAAGCGCATCGATTAATCGTCTAATGGTGTAGCGATTATAATTCAATTAGTATCAGTCAAACGACATTTATTATTAATGCCGTGGGGCAACTCCGATTGCCGTATAAACTTGGTCGGGATCTCGAGCTTTTTCAGATGTAGCTTCAACACGTTAAAATATTTACGATTATGATCGTGTATTTCACAAAGAGGTCACACTTCGTCATCGCCCGGTACCTCGTCGGCGATAATACCCTTTTTATTCCTCTCCCTCGAGACTATTACATCGCCGTCGAAGCTATTACATTCTATTAAGCTTAAGGACATATTTTGGCGGGCTCTCTCCTTCGACACATCGGTGGAGAGTAATGCAATTCCGGTTTTTTCTCTCGCACTCATAAATAAACGTCTCGCGCGCGTAGGAGATAAATATCGGAGTCACGCTCCATCGACGAGAAGAAAGAAAGAACACCTCGGCTGCGCCAGTCAGGCAGAGACGAGGGATACGACTCACCGACTTACGACATACACGCTTCGTCTAATCACCGCAAGGGAAAAGTAAAAAAAAAAAAACAAATAAAGATTTGAAGTCCCACGACGATTCCCACAGTTTTCCTCCTGCGTTCGAAGAAGGGAAGAGACGCACACACGTAAGTGCATCTATACATTTGAAGAGTACGTACGCGCGTTCTGCCGCAGTGTTAGTCGATGCTTCTGGCTAAAGTGCTTTTCTCTTCCTCTCTCTCACTCTCTCTCTCTCTCTCTCTCTCTGTCTCTAAGAAACGCTTCACCCTTCTTCTCTTTCCTCCCTGTCCCTTGTGCTCTCTTATCCCTCCCCGGAATCCCGGATACACATTAGCCGCGGCTGCACCGCGGTCGGTGCTCTACGTTCAAGGCGGTGCAAATTTGCAACGTGTCGGTGCATCGCGGCGCAGCCAAGCGCGGTGTCATTGCCTAGCCACCGTGGTGCATCGGGGGAAGCGAGAACGAGAGTGCCGAGAAAGGAGAGAGAAAGAGAGAGAGTAGCTATTAAACGACAGTATCTTCGCTTATCGTCCTGTCTACATCTAATCAGCGACAAAGATGCATTGTTGCGATTCGCCTGACAAATCGCACACTCTGTCCACCTGCCTTTCTATCGGTTTTCCCCCGTCAGGCAGAAATGCGATCGATGCCGTATGATCCATATGACACAATCAAATCTGGCCGAGACATGCGATTTGTATCGTGCGACAGGAGGACATCGCGTACGTAGATAAATACTTCGAACGACCAATGGCACAGTACTAACGATCGACTATATCGGAAAAAGTGAAAATTGTCAGAAAGCCTCAGTTCTTTACGGCGAATAAAATCGAGACGAGAATAGAAAGGCTAAAATCCAATATAAAGCCGGTAGAATCGAGTGACGTCTGTCGACCCGAACAAGAGGATACTTCGTGGATCGGGATAAGAGAGCTCGAGGGTGGAATACCTAAGCGGAAGATGAACCGAGATTGAACGAAGGAACCTGCTGAGTAAGCATCGAAGTTGCTGATTCATGATTTTGTCAAATTGCTCTAAAAATTATTCATTAAACGTTGTCTAGTAGAATTACGCCAGATAGATGAAGCAATTCATTTTAGTCTTGAGAAAGACTTCGAAAACACACACACACACACACACACATACATACACACATATCGAAATCCAATTTGAGATAAGTCGGTACCATCCTTTTAGGGAACGATCGTTGGAAAGAATATTAATGTTGCTATAAAAGGGTCCGAACTATGCGGGCGAATCTATCTGTGAAAGTTTGCGCGCGAGTACTTTCCATTTCAATCTGGCTGTATGTAGCGAAGTTCTACTTTGGAGAGTTTTATATCGGCGAACCTTAAAAGTAAGCACCGCGGCGGGAAGCTGAGAGCTCTTTGTAGAAAGTAGCGTAGAGTGAAAACTAGCCGTGAGCATAAGACAGGTCGGCTATGAGGCCCCGGTCTATTACAAAATTTTGAAATCCAAACTCTCGAAATATCTTCATCTCCCCGTTAATTTATAAGTTCTTGTATTGGTTGAAATAACGTTGAACATCTTCTAAGTTCTTATATTTTCGCAAATAATGTATATACGGTGTACAAATGCGATTGATAATAACAGTGCAATTTCTTCAGTGCAACTTTTTGTTAATTTAGTTAAGGCCATTATTAATATTGATTCATTGTTCCAATTACAATAAGATAATAATTTTTTGTGCAAGGTATACTAAAAGGATTAAAAGAAGAAATGTTCCTTGCGTATAATTAATTTTTCTACAGATAAAACATCTGTTTTATTAACTTTTAATCTAATAATTAAATATCAATTAAATGAAATGCATGATCTATATTAAATTTAGAATGTACAGATTATCAAAGAGAAAATATAAGAAGAAAACGAAGATAAGGAACTACAGGCCAAGCTTATAAATTCTGATGCGACGGTATGCAATTTGCATCTCGTAACTGTCTATCCGATTTCCCTTCTAAGTAAGAAGAGTTAAGAGCATCCGACTCCAATTTGCTTGTACCGTCTCTCCTTGACTGACGCGAGATTACCTAGATGCGAAAGTTTTTAGCCTCAGAATCTCTGCACTGTCGCATCGATTGTGTCAGGCGCCAGAAAAATACTTCGCGATTCTAATTTAACATCCATCACAAAAGAAATATTTAGGTGATCTCACAGAGATTTACAAAAATAGAATTCTTTAATGAGACTCTTTTCAAGCAAAATAATTTTTATACAACGTATAATTGAACCGTTTAATCAGTATAATTTAATTTTAAAAAAAAGGGAAAATACACCAATTACACAAAAATAATTTCTCACGGAGAAATAGAAAACATTGTCGCGTGTGTTCACATATGTTTTTGTATTATGATATAAATAAATGTTTAATTTGGTGCAACATCACGATTCACAGAGCCACCCTGGAGAGAAACGGTACAAATTGTCGCAAACGTGACTGGAAATACAGAATGGGCTGTACGCTCGTGATGCCATATTAAAAGAGGGTCACGCGAAAATATTTACTTTGCTCTGCACGATGAACCAGTATAATGCTATAAAGGGATAAAGCGAGACAATGATAATTCGATAAATTTCGAGCGCGTCCAAATGTAGTTTGGCGAAAATCCATTTGAGAAATTTGCACATCAAAGTATCCGCGCTTTCCGAACGCCGTGCGCTCAAAGGCGAACGTCGCCTGAGTGACGTACGGCGCGAACGTCACCGTTTGTACGATGTTATCCGGCCATTAATCAGGATTGTACAAGGGCCTGAAGGAGGAAAAGCAACGTGTCTCCTTCGTTTTAATTCGTACCACCCGATTCGGTAACGCGGTCGCGAGCTATCGTTTATCACGGCGAAACGCGCCGGGTTTTTGACTTATTCCATAAGTAGACATTGTCAGAAAGAAGATGTTACGAAAATTTATCTGACTCGCGCGCAGAAAATTTCAGGCACGGACGTGTGATATTAGCACGAACGATGAGATTACGTATGAAGATAGTGAATTCTTAGTAGGAAAACTTTAGTCTTCAGCGTTCATGAATTAATCGCAAGAAACTCGTGTAAAATAGCCAGTGTTCTACTTTAAGTTTTTCAACTGTGCCAGTACAAAAGTTTTTTTTCGGAAAAGAAGCATGAAAAACGTTCGTTTTATCTTAGCACAACACACTACGGTGATTAAGTGCGATGGAAAATCACGTTACATATCCCAAAATATACGTACACGTGAAAAATAAAGAAGTAAGAAATATATACAAATGAGAAAAAGCGTTCTTATAAATGCAATTAAACCGCGTGCGCAGTAATTTGCACAGCGCGACATTTTTGCATCGCGTCTAAAAACCTAAATAAATTTTTTAGCGTTTATAAATAAAATGCAACGTGTCCGCATAGCGGCATTACATACCCGGCGGACTTTATAATTCTCATCTTACAAAAGGCGACGCCGCGTCCACTGTGCTACATGAAGAGTGCCTCTCCCGTTCCTTTTTTTTTTTTGCAACAATGACTCACCTGAAACATAAACAGGGAAGGGTTCGTTAGCCGGCGGCGTTTTTCTGCCACAACACGAGGGAGAGAAAGATTGATTTAATGCCGCACGCCGTATCTTTCGACGAATCGTTTGTGTTACTCTATCGCGCCTGCGTATCACGTGTCAGGAAGCCATAAGTGTGTTACACGTGGTAAACAAATCGGTCACTCTTGAGATTCGATCAGCTCGTTAGTTCATCTAGAAGATCTGTTACGAGTAGAATCGTACGACGGGCGTTTTCTAAATCGAAAAGGTGTCAGAGAGAGAGGGAGAAAAGAAAAATCGCCCGGCGGTTCTGTCGCAACTACGCCTAAAGTTACGATTTATCAAAGCGGTACACAGTCTTTGCAGAGTCACCGTTTTCCTTTTCCCCCCTCTGCAGTTTGCTCTTCCGCGGAGAGTAATACATAATGGTAGTAATATCGCGAAGGCAGTAAAATTCCCCGTGTACAATTTGCGTCGTCGAGCAAACGGCAGATAAGAGATTCGAATTAATAGCCGCGTCTAAAAACTGATGCCACACGGTGCAAATACCTTGGCCGCGGCGTTCACCGTCGCGATTTATGAAGCGCGGGTAGGCAAAGAACGTTCACGATGTTAGCTCGGTAACGTACACTACATCCATTACAATGTCCCCATGTAACCTGCGGTCGCGGTAGACACGAAGTGCACACGTGCACGCACACGCGCGCGCTCCCGCGCGTCCCCAAGTCGCACATGGTTTAGCGCATATAACTACGTTCCACCGCCGCGCGGCTGCAAGTATGTCGAGGGTCGTATATATTTGAATAATATTGCGTGTGTCCACACCGGACCGAAATATCCGTGTACCGGGCGATATTTATGATTTAGTTTGTAACATTACGCCCGCGCCACCGCGCGGCATCTCACTTTCTAATTGCAGAAGAAGAGCGTTATTCACGCCGTGAGAGTCGTTTCAATCTGCGCGAAATGTTAATTAAATACAAGCACGCGTGAAACCGCGTGCCGATAAGTCACATGCGCCTTGAAACCTACCGCATTTATAATGAAAGGAAACCTTAATATCTTTATGCTGTTGCGCCGAGAAACCGGCCGCCGTTCTCCGGTCTCTCCGTTGACCTCTCTCCCCGGCGAGGGTCTCGTTATATCACAATGCAGCGAGGAGTTTATTCGCACGCGCCGGATTACCGTTGCCACAGGCGGCCCCCGGAGATAAGAGGATCAAGGCGTCCAGCTTTAATCGAATTTCAGGCGGAATTAGCGGAATAATCTGTCAAGTTATATATATGACTTATCCGTATTTTTGCTATGCTCGACCGAGTGCGCGCGCGAGGTCGCAGCTTCGAAATTTTAGCTTAACCCGAGGTACAGAGCACCGCGCCGCAAAGCTGCTGCCTGTCGCGTTAATCGAATGCATCCAATTTAATTGACGCCGCGAGGACAAGATCAAGCGGCGGGAGATTCAGGCTCGATTAATTACGGCGCGCGCAACTCTCTCGTTATTAATTTTCGCTCGGCCTGTTATTGTTACCAGAGAATTCGTGCGGATCGTAATTAATTTTACACTCGGAATATATCGGGGAACGCGATCAACTCATCGAAAGTATACCGTATCGAGATATCTGTATGATTTATCGCGCGTAGTCTGTTATTACAATTGCACCGCCCTTCATTGCCGAACAAATCGCCGGAGAAACTAGACTCACCGAATAATTAAGCATGACGGAATGTCCGGAGCGTCGTTTTTTCTTTTTTTTTTTTTTTCATCTAGATCGTTATTCACGCGCAATCCTAGCCAATCTCTCGATGGTAATCTGACTAATCTTGCGTGACCATTTTTGTAATTATCACTCGCTCACATGATCGCCGACATCGACACGCGAGCGCGCGCGCGCGACCCGTGTACGTCATAATTAATTATACTTGAAACGCATCGGGAGGGAGGGTTTATCGTCGACCGCAACGACGAGGTTGTGCCGACAATTTAAGCTCGATCGAAAACGAGCGAAGGGATGATGATTTATCGTTGTATTTGTATTTACTCCATTGAAGATTAATGAATTTTCGGTGGATTTAATGAACCGGCGCACAAAGACTTCTGACCGCTATGTCATAATCTTCCAAATAATGTCAAATTCGTAAGTCGTACCGCGAGCGTGTGTCGTGAAAATTTGACGTGCAACGTGGCGCAAATGCCACGCGTAGGCGCGATTCGATTGAACCGTTTTAAATCTCACCGAGGATTTTATTGAGCCAATCGCACATGCACGCCGAATCGCTTACACGCCGTAATTGCAATTACTCAACTCGCGATTGCTCCGAATTCGCGTATCCGAGTGAGATTATCAAATCGCATGTACATCGACACGCGATGATAGCCCCGCGTATGCCGTGATTAATTTTAACTACGACCATTGAGTGGCCGTTGGTGCTGATAGAGTCGGAGCGATGATCTAGATCGATGACTCGGACGACACCGGAAGTGTCTACGCACCACGACCTACGGGATGATCGATGCACATTATTATCGCTTTTCACCTGACATTCGGATCTCGCCGGAATAATTATTATTTGCCCAAACGGTTTTCGGCATTACCCGAGGTAATACATCAAACGATTAAACGCATTAGAGCTCCCGCGTTAGATTGGGAAAATCTGCATGCATTTAGGTTTTCTATCCGACGTCGGGGAGAATAATTTATCGTTCGTGATTTATTCCGGCGTATTGCCCGGGGGTCGTGCGCAACAGTGCGAAGTCGTTTATCCTGCAATTTTCTTGCCGACGAGCAATACGACGTAAACTTTTAACGTCAAATTAGCGCGCTATTATCGTACGTTAATTACAAAGTCGCCGACAGTCGGTCGTGTTTTCACCGAGTAACACATCGCAAAGTTCATTGCGTTCGCGGGAGAGTTCGAAGTAACTATTCAGAGCGAAAAGTATGCACGACGGATGTTATAAATCGTGTTATTTAACGGTTAATCGAGGTGATACATGAATCCTTCCTCTTTTCCGCAAGTCGTTTGCGCTACGAGGCAAGGTATGCCGATCAACGGAATCGTGGCCGATGCGTTTTCCTATCCATTCAGGAAACGTCATAAACTTTTAACGACCGTATGATGAAACCGTATGCTACCTAGTCTTCCCTTGGCAATCATTAAAGTCACGCAAGTTTGTACACATCCTGTTCCCCTGCGATTTACTAAACAGAGTCTTGCAAAAACAAGCTGTACCAGAGTCTACAATTTTGTTAAAAAAAAAAAAAGAAGAAAGAAAGAAGTGGCATAATTTTTCGAACTTTACAGTTAACTCGGATCTCGATTAAATTTTAATGATAAACTCACAAAATTAATTACAAAATTTGATTGTTTTTTTTGTTAACACGAGAAAAAGATAAGTAAAAAAATTTATTCTAAAATAATAATGCAAGAGAAATTTCGTATCTATATGATACACTCTATTATACATAGATTAATGCATATTATCATTGTAATGCCTTAATAAAAGGCAATTTATCGAATAATTATTTCGAATTATTATATGAAAAAATTAAAAAAAGACCTATCAGTGCGTCAGCACGTTTAACAGATATTAACAAAATCTCACGTTATTTAACTTTGCATAAATGTGTACAGTCAAATAAAATATTAAATAACGAAAAATATTCAAGTGTATATATTCGTATGATAATCATCCAAAAAGACTGAGAAATATGTAATTCAATCTTAAAATATATCTTGAAAACGTTTTGAAATATTCGAAAGTAAAAATGCTTTGTAACAAATGCCGACTGTTGTGTATTAGCGTCATTGTATAACGAAGTATCAAACAAATGTTTTCATTTTACTTAATTCGATTTGTACTTGAATAATTCGCATCTCTACCGACAACAGAAATATGTCTATACAATGGAAGTCTTTGTGATTATTCTCGGTGCAAGACAAATGTATCTTCGTGTCCGATAATGGCGCACGAGAGACGGGAGGTTTAACTTTTTAGTGTTTACGGAGGCACCCGATTTACGCTGCCGTAAACTAGGACATCCCAGGCCGTACAACTTGGACAGATACGCGATAAAGTCTACTAGGGACCGGCTTCGCTTCACCCCGAGGTTATCAACACCCTCGCCCGAGGCCGGCTAACGGCTGGACGTTCAATTATTTATTTAGTCTATCTTATCTAGAAGCGATGCGCGCACGAACCCACCATCGTCGTGAACTCCGTTCTTTCCGACGAAGAGAGGAAACGAAGCGGGACAGGCGGCGCGAATCGAAAGACATTACTCAAACGAAACTGGTTGCTACGGATTGGCACAAGGAGACCTAATTTCGATAAGAAATCGCACTCTCACTCCATCATCTTGATATTGGATGTAAGTTCGCGGAAAATCTTGTTTTATCTGTCGGCAATCACATGCGCTATGAATAAATAATATAACTTTGCATTTTAATATATTTATTATATACTGCAGCGGAGTAGATTCATGAGTCATAACAACGTATGCGCCTTTCCATCGCAAAAAAAAAAAAAACGCGAAAAATTTTTTGTCAATAGACAGCAGGTTGATCCGATCAGGTACAACCTCGTCCATGGACGCCGGGAACCACGCGAGCGTGGCCTCGCGTCGGGCTCGTCGTGCACGAAGAAGAGCATCGCTAACGACGTGGTTCGACCTGCACGTCCGGTAGTTCGCTCGTCCTCGAAACCCGTTTCGTCCCGCGAGCGAGCGGGGTGATCGCTCGCCGGGGGGTCGGCCTTAACGATCCGCAGAGCGTGGCGGCTAACGTCATGCCCGTTTACACCCATAACTGTCGTTAGGCGCGAAAGCGTGGGTGATCCACCACGTGGGTCGATCGTCGTCGTTGTCGTCGTCGTCGTTGTCGTCGTCGGATCTCGTTCTAAGGTGCGCGCGCTCGCGCACACGTAAGGCGAATCGCATACGTGAGAGACACGCGAGCGCGCAAACACATTAGAGGGCGATGAGAAGTTAATCTCGGGTGAGACGTCTTCTCCCGGAGTTCGCCGAAGGCCGAGTAAGGAACGGTCGCGCAAAGATCGGGGATCACTCGCGACTCTCGTGCGCCATGCTCCGAGATGAAATTTCAATAAAGCCCCGACCGCTTAACTTTATCTTAAACTTCGTCCATGAAAGCGACGCGCGCGGTAGAACTCTCGCTGAGACGAGCGTGCGCTCGCGTCAGATCCTAAGACAAGCATGAATGGTGAGCGCTGACGCCAAATTTTGCCTAGCCTCGAAGATGCTTGACGGTGAAGTTGACGCTAACGAGTTCAACTTTCCAATCGCAACATGCGTCATCGCTGACGTACAACGCTCGATATCCGGTCAAGAAACGTCCGGCGAACAGGTGTACGCCTAAGGATTCGCAACGTTTGACAGGTTTCGTGAAAGTGAATACGTGAAGACAAGAAGGAAATTGCGAAACAACGTGAAACGACCGAGTATAAATTGTGTCAGGAGTCGAATACTCTGAAAAGTAGATGCCAGAAATATCGTGAGAAAAAAAGAACAAAAATAACAGACCCTCTTACAATTTCAAGCGGAAAACTTCCTCAACATATAACGCAGTTCGATTTAAAAGGGACAATACAAACAAGGGACGCGTTGATGCACTTCCGAAGCATCGATTATGTTATTGTTGGAAATAAATGTAAAATAACCAAAAATAACATGGTGTAAGACGAAAAAAACACGTCAAAATTTGAGACGTGAACTTATACGAAGTACGTAAAAAAAGAGCAATACACGAGAGTGATATGTAGCAAAGTAAGGTCGGATTACGATCAAAGTTTCTTAACACAGAGAATTTTTAATGCCGCTCGAAATCCCACATAAGTTAGAGTCAATCTCTCTTACGAGGGAAGCGGAAAGAAGTTGTACGTTGGGAAAATCATAAAAAAAAAAAGAAGTCATACCGTACGCGAACTCCCACTGCAGATCTTACTAGACGAAATGTCGGCGAACGGACTTGCTGAACAGGCTGCATAGATCGTTCATAAATTTTACGACGCGTATGTGGGGTGCGCGGCCCTAAATAGAGCCAACTTTTCCGCGTCGTCGTTGAACTTGCGTCGTATGCGTTGCAATTTTGAGACTTTATAGATAACGATGAGGATCGCCTCTTAAAGTTTACGGGTGAGACACCGAGCAGCCGTGAGGTAAATATCTCCACACCTGGCGAAATGTTGTAAAAGAAATGCGGTGGCATGCATATCAGTCGTAAATGGAACAGAACGTGTCACATTTTAGTATTTTAAGATCTCGGCTCATCTTCATTCTTAACGTTATTATTCATCTTTCGATACTGACATTCTCAGATCTGCGAAACTGGCACAACATTCTCGAATTTTGATTAAACTTAAAAAAAAAAAGATACTTTTAATTTTGGCATTGTTCGCCCAATAACACTCTTTTTTGAATTACATAATAAGATATATGCGAAAGAAGCGTTGTACAGGTAGACAAAAGTTACAGTAGCAGTTCTGTGACATTTATAAGGCGCCACTCAAGACTTTAATATACCCCCGTTTATCTGTTACTCTTTTTCTTATCAATGTATCCCACCCGTTCTTTACTTTCTCGCAACCATGTATATACTCGTACGACAGCGTATCTGAAAGTTTCAGTAAATGATTTAACTGCACGCGAAGGCATAACATTCAGAAGGGTGGCTCGCGGCGAGGCTGTAAAAGCAAAGTTGCGGAATTTTATGTTGAAGAAGGAAAACTGGGAAATTTATACATCTTGTTTATGCCTCCGGGGGAGTGACCTGGAGCTCTTACGCGTCGTCACTCGGAGCCGTTAAGACTAGGACGCCGCGCCGTTTCACTCCGAGTTTCATGGCTCATTGTCCCGGATCTTTATGCTGCTCTACATCGCTCGTGATCCTTTGACTTTAAAGCGCGATTAAAGCATGGTTGACGTGACCCCCGCAGATTCGCAGAAACGTCAGAAGCACGAATTTCATTAACGTCTCTGACAGAGATCCACGCCTTATAAATTACTGCTCCCGGGGTAGGTTATAACTCATTGTCCACGTGGGAAATGATGTACCGTTTCTCAGCATCTCCTTATAGTGATTAAATATAAAAGTTTTCTCCATGAATTAAATTAGAACTTTGTACACCGAGCCCTTCGTATTACGGATATATTATACCTACTTTCAAAATAATGACAGAATTATTAAAAAATTTTATAATTATTAAAAAAATTAATATTATAACAATTAAAAACAAATAACATAAGTAAACTATACAAGTATATTGTTCAATAAAAATAGAATAAATTATTATAAACACAACTTTTATAAATGTACAATTTATTTAAAGTATAAATATCAACACATTTATAAAAATGAGTGTACATCCTTAAAATATTATTAGCAAAATCAGTTTTTAAAAATATTTACGTACAAAATATAGTAAAAATATTCTGTATTCAAATGTATATTTGCGAAAAATATTAATGCGTGCGAACGTTGTATAGTTATATAGTATATATCTCGAGTAATTCTTAATATTTCTTTTCAACTTGTGCTCTCGACGCAGATGCTACATTATTATGGTAACATATCTATTCTACGATTGCCTAATTTATGGCTTTCCCGAAAGTTTGGTCGAATGCTTCTAAATGCCTCTTGCGCTCCGCGACAGTCGTGACGTACTGTCATTATCCTTTGCGACGTTTCACACAGCTGTCACTGGATATATGCGACTTTCGCCGCCGGTTTTATAGTTCATAAGAATTTGCACAAGATGTGCAACGAGAACGTTCAGCGAGATACGCTCATCATTTGTTTTATCGCTCCTTCATCAGACGAAAATAAGCAGTTTTCGCTTAAATATGCTATTCCAATATTTTATATATCGATTCTACATTTCTAAAAATAAATAAACCCATATCGAAAATTTGTATATAAACTGTTCTCTTTTTTTAGTCGAGATATCAATTGCTCATAAAATATCGCTCTTGTTAAACAGGAAGAAACGTCTCACAAATATAGTGTTTATTAAGTGGGTAATAATCGTGACACGGGCGGACGATTATCGGAATTCTCCGAGGACGCATTTCATTATGACAGCAGACGGTACGCTACGTTTGTCGTACATACGCAGCGTTCGAAGGAGCAAGTTTACGCAGGCGCTCGAGAGGTCAGGAGCTTGTTAGGATAAGCCGAGTCATGATATTACCCGTTAAGCCTCCCGTTTGCATATTACACGGGCGAACGCATTTATAGTCGTATATCAAACGTGAGATGAGAGCCGTCACGAGTGCCTGCGAGCGGAAGTCCCCGGACCTGCCGTCCCGACAGGATGGATTGCCTCGACGTTCACGGAGAGACACCGTATATATACATATATATATATATATATATGTACACGAGTACATAGCATCTAAGCGATTATATTTACGGCACTATTTCTCGCCGAAGAAACACGCCGACGGCCGACGGACTCGCGCTCGTCAAGATGAACGGGTATATCACGTCGAAATAGACACGTTCGCGTCCAGTCGGCGCTGATATTATCCGCCACCGTTGCGCCGCGACAAGCACGCGTAAACGTTTCGAGCGAACGTGTTCGTAATGGCGCATTCAAGCATCCATGGGTATGGCTGATCGTACGGGAGCGTCTTACGCCGTCGCCACCGAGGCAGAGACTGGTTTGCTCGCACAAAGGTAAGATACGACGGCGACGGCGACGGCGGCGGCGGTGGCGGTGAGTTCCACGCTGGCGATACACCAACTTTGTAATAGTAAGTCCTCACGAGCGCGGCGCGGCCCTTGTCATACATCTCTACATGCATCGCGCGTCGCAGACGCCGCCGAATACATGCATTAGTGACGCTTTACGACGATGCGCGCCAAAGTTGTTGGTGGTGGCTGTAACGAGGCGATTGTCGCGCGCCGTAATACGCGCGGAAATGGAAACGGACCGAGCGATAATTTGGCGAGAATTACGAGTCTGTAAGTACCGTGAACGAACAACCGCTAACAGTTTTATCGTTATTCCCCGCGGAACATACCGTTCCGCGTCTATCTCGGCACCGTGCATCTGTAATCGTTGCATATATTATGTTTTACCGTCGAGCAAAAACCATCGTGGCGCACGTGGCCCGGTTCGAAGCGAGTCGACTGTCCCCGCGCAAATATCTTCGCAAGCTGCGGCCTCTCGTCCGCACCAACGAGTAAATGCATTACTAATGCAAGACGTGTCAGCAAAAGCGGTTCAACATGGGAAAGAGAAAGAGAGAAAGAGAGAGAGAGAGAGCTACGTTGGTTGACGGATGTATCGCGACACTTGTCATACCAGGATGACGCGCGCAGTGGATAGCGCGGAGACATAGTTGTTGGTTGTCATAATACTGCCGGTGAACGACAAACTGGGAAGGGAGTAATATAGCCGCTAATATGATTCCCTTTCTGCCACCCCTGCGCGGAAGCCCTCGGGGCTTTCACAACTTCCGCCCGCCGACCCCTTAGCGCCGCATCGATAGGGCGGCCCGTCAAAGTGCAGGTGGGTTCATTACAGCTCGATACAGTCGACGCTCGATAAACGTATCATATACGGTATCATGATTTTAGTCGTTAAACAATTGTCGCGCGTTAAAATAAACGCATGCGGTCCGACCGTGGGGGATTCATATATACGGGTGTCATTCCGAGAGCTTTAACGCGCGTTATTATTCTTTTTATAGTCGGAAGGGAAAAGACCGCGTAGTAACCCATTAGGTCTGACAATAAACGTCAGCTCTGATCGGACCTAAATGGGCCACTTAGTCGAAAGAAACGTGAGCGTAAATCCAGTTCCACTTTCACATATTCTCGAGATTTAATCTCGCTCGCCGCGAGGAGAGTCGCGGGAGACGTCACGTCGTCGTCGTTTTCTGTCCGACACTAATGCTCGGATTGATAATTATCGTGACTGATAATCTCGTGTCCGCGAAGAGGGCGGCTTCCAGCGCGCTGTCAGTCAGTCGATGCACTTCTTCCGCGTCAGCTGTTTATAATCATATTACCGCAACATGGCCGGTAATTTCACCTGTCAGAAGCTCGCGCGCATGGACATAATAGCAATCACCGGGATCACCCTTATTATTCGCGACGGATTGATTACTAATTAACATAGCATCGAATGTGGGAACGCAAATCCGCGCGGAATCACGTAAACGCACCTCCAGAGAGTATCGAAATGATATCGTTTCGAGCATACTTGCGCCTATTTGGAACGTGATAATAGCGCGGTACCATTGTAATGCGACCCCACATAGTTCGATGAATGTATACACCGTGATACAGTACATCGTGCCCCAGTGCACGAGTAACATACAGTCGACGAACAGTATTCGTTGAAGGTGCGAAAAAACCGTGATAAGATAAAGATATATCGTAAACGAAATTACGAGTCTGGATGCATTGAACCTGTAAATACCTACAAATGGTAGATTGAAGAGAAGAACAGATTAAAACAGCAGCTGCGAGCATTTGCACTTTCAGCGACGCGATGTGGTTGCCCTAAGCTGATCGCGGTCTAACCAGCCCCTCGAACTGCACCAACAATGAAGCCCCGACGTCACTATACGATGTAGTTTCACCGAGATGGCAGACTGAAGCACTTTTTATTTATTTGTCCATTTTTCAATTAATTAAATTGACGAAAAGCCAAAGAAACGCGACTGACGTTTAATAAACTTTTGTCTCTTATGTTCGAAGCCGTCTTATAAAAAGTTTCATAACGATAAGCCTGCAATATAGAATATCTTTTTAACAGATTTAAAACTTTATTTACATAAATGAAGCAGTTCAATTATTCAAACTCATAAAGAGAAAACTGATTTGACAGATAAACAAAAGCGGTGAAAGAAAGAAATGTAAGGGGAGAGAAAGAATGTTAAATATTCAACAACTTAAATATGCGTGACGATCTACACAAAATATACAATCGTCGTATATGTGTGTTGAGTTTTAAATTAAATTACGTATGCAATTCGCCGTGAGTAATATAGGTAA